>NW_028191113.1:0-34059 GCF_048542155.1 Nylanderia fulva
TACATTTTATTTTATATTTCCAAGTATATTTCTTTTATATTAAATCCCAGCCAGAAATGAATGATCAAATTGTCGTCGCGAATCGACATGGATTCAATATCATTTCTGGCTGGGATGTAAAACTTTATTTTAGAAAATATTAATTCGGTCGTCTTACACCTTATAGGTCAGTCTATCACCTTACAGGTGATTATTAAAAATCATCTTATACGCACATGCCAAATGACAAAATTGACATCTCTAAAAAAACAAAATAGTATTACTAATTCTAATTTATTATTAACTTTTCCCATTCATGTAAATAATAAGTAAGATTCTGGAAAGTAAAAAAATATATTATTCTTCTCAGTTGGAAGAGCAGTCGCCCGGCAAGCGAAAGGTCTCGGGTTCGATTCCCGATTCTGCGACTTTCGGATCTATATTTTTCTCTCGCACTTTATTTCTTTAGGGGGAATAGGGGATACATGGAATTAAAAATCTCTTGTAGAGATTATTCCAATTTTATATCTTGGCCGTGTCCAAGTAAAAATTTGGTGCCTTGTGCACAGGTATTTATTTCTAACGAAAAAATTTAGTTTCGTTTAGAATAACGCACTGTCATCCGCGATTTGGCTCTTATTGCCTATCTTATATATGTTAAATTTATATTTATATATTACAGAGCCTAGTTAAACTCTTAATTTATACACGCTGGCTTAAAGGCGTTTATTTACCAACATTAATATATATAACAGAGAAAAGTATAGAATCGAAAGGATCTGAATAGCTCAGTTGGAAGAGCAGTCGCCCGGCAAGCGAAAGGTCTCGGGTTCGATTCCCGATTCTGCGACTTTCGGATCTATATTTTTCTCTCGCACTTTATTTCTTTAGGGGGAATAGGGGATACATGGAATTAAAAATCTCTTGTAGAGATTATTCCAATTTTATATCTTGGCCGTGTCCAAGTAAAAATTTGGTGCCTTGTGCACAGGTATTTATTTCTAACGAAAAAATTTAGTTTCGTTTAGAATAACGCACTGTCATCCGCGATTTGGCTCTTATTGCCTATCTTATATATGTTAAATTTATATTTATATATTACAGAGCCTAGTTAAACTCTTAAATTATATTATTCTTATTATCGAGGAAATTGAAAAATTCCACAAACATTAAAATCATAATCTTATTCTTTGAATCAAAATAAAAAATTTAATGTCTAATTAACATCTTTGCCAGAGGAATATGTAATTAACAAGAGACAGATTTACATTTGCTTTCTCTAAATAAAATCTATATTTTGCCAAAAGGTCTGTCATATTGATATACACTAGCTGAAAAAGAATGAAAGAAATCTTATTGTTACGGAAAAGAAAGAAAATACGAAAGGTCCCGAAGAGGATCTTATACAAATATGCCTAAAAATTACCTGAGTCAAATTCTTCGAGTTTTAATAAATCTTAATGTCTCAAACAAAGAAATCTTTACAAAAAAATAAAATCTCACAAAAATTATTATGTTATACATATATAAATAAATTTGTTGTGAGTGAGGTTGAACAAAAAAATTATCAAATATTCAATTGCAACAACGACTCTTTTTAAATGTGTGTGTGATACTTTTCATCAATATATTTTATTACATTAATTTTATGTTTTTAATATATTGTCAACTGTCACTCAAAATTTCAGTTAATTTTATTTATATTAAATTGAATGTTTAAAATTTCAAAACTGATTACATAGATAGTAGTTACTAAACCGAAAAAATGCTAGCTAGAAGATCAATCATGTCGAGTAGAATTGCTTTATAATTTTTGTAAAACAAAGAATTAATATTTAATTGATTAAAAATTTATTACGCGCTTACGAAAAATTATTTTATATAATTCCATTATAATGTAATGAAAAGTATTCTATATGTTTTCCACTGCACTCGAAATTTACATTTCTGTATCAGTAGTATAATGGCAGGTATGGCCCGTCAAAACAAACCCCCACCACCGACCCGTCTGGCGCCGGGTCTTATCTTATCTTTCCCCCACCACCGGCGTCTGGCTTTTCCGAGTGTGGGTGTTAGGGGGAAAGGGTGTTGGGGGAAAAAAAAATGGCGACTGGCCCCGAAAGGTGGGGATGAGAATTTTTATTTTTTATTTTTTCTGATTTTCTCTGGATTTGAACCCGGGACCTCCGTGTTTCCGAGCAGGGTCCTAGTATGTTGAGCTAAACGAGATCTTACTAGTCTAAGGATTAGATGTGGTATTTAAGCTAAAGTTGCGTAGAGTACGGCATGGGGGTTCGGGTATACGTATGGCAAGGATAGCTCGTCGAATCAAATGCTCGATATTGGACGGGGGTGGGGTAAAAACAGTTCGGGTATACGTATGGCAAGGATAGCTCGTCGAATCAAATGGTCGATATTAGACGGGGTGGGGTAAAAACATTTTGGCCAAGAAAAGCGTCGTGCGGTCGACCGGTGGCAGGTAGTAGCTGACAATGGCGTAGGGTAATAAAAAAGAACACGCAAATATTTGTACAGGCGAGCATTCCGACTCGCGTCACGATAAAAAATAATAATACATCGTCGTAGATTAGAAAGATGTCAGATAAAATTTTATTTTAAAATAACTCGCTGCTTAATGAAGGTAAACAGGAACATGCATGTGGAGGAAATTTCTGGAAAGAGGAAGTGAAAGAAAATTGAACAATAGTTTTAAAAGTACAAATATGGATTATATTTAAAATATTTTTACAGAACAAAATTTATTTATTCATACTAAAATTCATATTATATATTGTTATAATTCGCTTATTTTTTGTGAGTAAAAATTTTACGAAATAAGTGTATGATTAAACGATCGTTATATTCACAATCTTCGGAAAAAAGAGCGAGAAACTGATTAAGATTATAACCGCTGCACATATAATATAAAAATACACAGCAGTATTGTCCGCAAGTCTTAGAAAAAATTCCTTGTAATTGTTGAATATTCCAACGATGGATGATGGAGTTTCGTCGAAGTCGGATGAGAAATCCTGGATACAAGGGGGGCAATCCGTAGCTGTCGAAATAAGTGGCTGTACCGTGTTCAGGGGGAAAAGGGGCCCCCCAAAATGTTTCCTTTTCGATCTTTTTTTGGGGGGGTTTTGTTACGACGATCCCGTCGCCTGTCCCCCCCGGGGGGAACTCGCCCGCTGCATAGACCCAACAGGGCGGGCATCGAGATGAGGGCCTGCTTGAAAAATTTCGCGAGAGTTCTTTTTTTTTTTTTGCCCCAATACGAACGGGGTGCCCGGTATTTTTTTAAAAAATCCCGGGGTTTTTAAAACCCTTTCGTAATGCGTTTTCCCCTTCTATCTTGGGTTGTTTTGGGGGGGGTTTTTTTTTAAATGTCAGTTTTTGGTCGGTTAAAATTGTTTTTTCTTGGTCAACTTTCGAGACGTTCAAATCAAAATCTCTCTTCTTCTTTCTTTTTCAATTGTGTTCTTTGTTGCGATTTTTTTCCTCTATTGTTTTTTTGTTTTTTTCTCATTTCCCGAAAAAAAGGGGGGGTTTTCGATTATCGCGCTATCGTCAAAAAAAAATTTCCCCCTTTGTCAGAAACAAAAGTGCCTTCAGTGGGGGTTTTTGAAACGTTCTGCAAATTTTGCCACTTGCCATTTTTTTAATTTTTATAAGCTTTAAAAAAAGGGGTGAAAGGTTCCAAATTTCGAATCCCGTGATAAAACCGCAATATTGTACATATCCTCCTCATCCGGTAGTTTTTTAAAATTTGCGGTGAGGTCCCCCTAAATTATTTATTCTCGGAAAATTAAATTCCTCAAGAAAGTTTGTTTTTTCGTTCCCCCCCCCGGGCGAAAAGCAGCGCGCGGGGTTTTAAAAATTTTTCGGGGAGAAGGGGTTTTAAAATTTTCGGAAAAAACGGGCCCCGGGGTCGAACACCGATGCCGTGATAATTTCGTAAAACCCAAATTTGGGTTTTTCCCTTTTTGCTTTTGCGGGAATTTCCAAAGCGTAGGGGGATAAAAATCCTGCTCGACAATGGGAGACCCCGATCGCAAAAGGGGGATTCCTTCGCAAAAAATTTATTGGCTTCATCGCGGAAACCTTGTAGGGTCGACGACAAATGTCCATATTGTGGATTTTCGTTGATGAGGACAAGCCTTGCGAAACTGCGCTTTGGGTTTTTGTTCTCGTAAAAAACTGAATTTTTCAAAGGCTTTCTAGTTTCCCCCTCCGTAAAAGTGTCATCGAAAATTTTCCCAAAAGGGAAAAGGGGGGGGGAAAAAATTTTCAAAACGCGTTTTACATTCGGGTATGAAAAATGGGTGAACGAGTTTTAAAAGCTCCGGAAAAAAACGCAAAACCCTTTACGCATGAGATTTCTATGACAAAATTTTCAAAATTTGGCAAAAAAAAACAATTATTGTTTCGGTGAGCCCCTTCCCGAATCTCGTTTTCCCAACCGTAGACTTCCGGGGTTTTCCCGAGATTCCAAGCCCGGGGGAAAAACGATAACGGGTTTTTAAATCAAAAGCGTAACGTTATTCCCAGGGCATCTCTTTTTATAGAATTTCCCTTTTTAAAAAAAATTTATACCCGTCCCTGAGAAGGCTTTGGGTAAGCTTCATGAAAAACGGTTCCGAGCGAAAAACCCCGGGTTTAACGGTCCCACTGGGGATTTTTTGTACCGTCGACGTAACGAGAAAAAAAATTTTTTTCCTTAATTTTTTGGGAAAATTTAAAGGGGGTTAAATTTTTTTTTTCAAAAATTTAAAACCTTTTTTTTCGACAAAAACCCTATTATTTGTTTTTGGCCCTTTTTTCCCCGTATTACAAAAACTAACATTCCCCCAAAACCCCCCTGTAATCGTAAATTTTTAATTTCCCAAATTCGTAAAAGGGGGTCTTTGGGGGGAACTTTTTCCCATTCAAAACATGCGTATTTTAAACTCCGGAGCTTATTTTCGCTCTTCTCACCTTAACTTGCAACGAGTATACAAATTTTTTGGGGCGTGCAATTTTTTTCTATAAAACAAAACGTATTTTTCGAACGCACGAGCCCAAAACCCCACCTCACGCCAAATTTTTAAAAAAATTTATCCTGATTGAAAAACGCGCATGGAGGGAAACCCATAAAAATTAGCCGGGGGCCCCCCGCATGTAACGAGCTGTTCGCTTTTAGCGGTTTTTTCCTTCCGCTCCTTTCCGTATCGTCCAAAGGGGCCCCGGGGGACCGCCCCCCCATAAGCACGGGTTTTTGATGGGAAGTTTTTGCGGGGGATGAAAAAATTTTAACCCTGCTTCGATTGTACCGCGGGGAGCATGCGTTTTTAGGCGACACAGCTTTTGATTGAAATCCCGTCGTTTTTATTGAAGTTTTTGGGAAGAAAAAATGTTTTTACGGGCCCACTTTTGGGCCCGATTTCCCCGGGGGGAGCCCCGGGGAGGGGGTTTGGTTTTTTACGGGGTCCCCCCCGACTTGTAACTTGTGGGGAATCTAAATATTTTTCCCGTGCCCCCGGGGTGACAAAAATTTTAGGGGGGGGGCGTCCGAAAACGGGGTACGGTTTGTTTAAATGAATCCATTGGGGAAATTTTTTGAAAGCTTTTTGCGTGGCGGTAAGGGGGAAAAAAATCGGCTCGCTCTTTTTAAAAACTCGCTCCCAGTTTTGGGGAAAAATGACTTTTTTTTTTATCGTCGCCCGCTCACCGCGTTATTGTCACGGGCAAACGTATTTAGAATAATGGTGATTTGAAAATATATCGTAAACTGTGCGCTTTTTTTAAAACCCCCTAAATAGTTTTTAAAAGGGGGCCCTTTCGGGGGCCTTTTTACCCTTTTTTTTAAAAAAAGAGCGTTTTTTTCCCCGTATTTTTTTTTTTTTTTATTTGTTCTTTTTTTCCCACGAGATTTTTTTTTTCAAAAAATTTTTTTTTTTTTTCTTACGGGCCTTTTTTTCCGCCCGGGGGTTTTTGAGGATTTTGCGACGTAGTTTTAAACCCCCCGAAGGAAAAGGGGCCACATGAATTTTTTCAAAACGTTTTTTAACCCCCTCCCCTTTCCCCCGACTACTTATTTTTCCCCCCAGCTTTTTTTTTTAAATTGTCACGCGATTGTTAAAAAAGAAAGTTTGACAGCCCCTTTTAAGGCATTTTTTTCAACAAACCCCCGTTTTTAAATTTAAACCCCCGGGCCCCCAAAAAACTTCTTTAACCCCCTCCCCCCCGACCTTATTTTAAAAAGGCAAACACGTCTGAACATTCCCCCGAAAAACTAAACCCTTTTATGACCCCTTTTATAGGGTGAACCGAAAAAACTCGGGGGGAAATTGCCCCCGCAGTTCCAAAACCCCTTTTTTTTTTCGTTTAAAAATATGAATAATTCCATTTTAAAAAACAAAAACCCTTTTTTTTTAAAAAAAAACTTTACAGAGTTTTTTAAAATTAATCGATCTTTTAAAAAAGTAAAGTCACCCGAACGTGCCGGTTTTTAAAAGGTTTTTTGTTTCCAGTATCGTTTTTATATCGTTTTTAAAACCCTCGGAAATTTGTTGGGGGCAAACGGGATAAATTTTGAGGTGAGAAATGTTTTTAACCCCTTTTTTCCTATTCGAATCGCGCCCCCCCCCCTGGAAGGCACTTTCGGAAAAAGAGGGGTTTGCACATCTCCTGTTTTTAAAGGGTTTTCGCAAATTCCCAAAAACGAACATTTTGGGGGGAAAAACCCGCGCCAAACTAAAGTTAAAAACCCCCATGAATCCCTCGTCACGTACCCCTTTTTCTCAAGAAAACCGATTTTAAAAAAAATTGAAGTAATTTTTTTTTGGGAATTTAAAAGCTTAGATGTCGTGACCCATAGAAAAATAAAATTTTTTCCCCCCCTTAGGCGCTTAAAAAAGAAAATCAGCAAACCCCGATCTTTTTGAAAAAGTCTATGGGAAAAATGATTAATGAATCAGTTGCAACCACAGGACCCGGGGGAGAACAAAAACAAAACCCCTTTTAAAAAATTTTTTTTTTTTTCCCCAAAACAAAGGGGGGAACCGACTTTTTTTGCGGGACAAATTAATCAGGGAGACGACTTTCCTGTTTTAAAAATCCGCCGGATTGAGGTTTCCCTTCGAATTAAAAACCCCTCATTTTTTTTTTTTTTTTTTCCTTTAACTTGAGAGTCGATATCGACAAATGGAAATTTTTTTCCCCCGCCCTTAAAAAAAAAAAAAGGTATTAGGGATTGGATTTCGCTCAAGCGACTTCCCAGTCACCGTGTAAGTGCACGATTGAGGAAAATTCCCGAAATTTAAGACGGGTTTTTTTGTGGGGGAATAGCGCAGTTCTATTGCGGGAAAAGAAAAAAAAAAAATTGGGATCCCCCTCATTTCGAAAAATATTTAAAATTCGAAGGGGTATCCGGGTTTTTAAAAATTTGGGGGGATAACCTTCCCCCAAAACTAAAATTGTTTATTGCTACCCGCCCCCCTGCTTTTTTACCCCACTTTCGACGAAAATTTTCTCGTCGCAAAGTCTTTAAAAAAGGTGAAATTTTCTTGGGTTCGAAAAAAATCCGTCATAACTTCACCCAAAAAATCGCTTTTTTTCATTACGGGGGGTTTTCCCCCTTCGAGAATCGTTTTGAATTGGGAAAAAAAAAATTCCTCCCCCCTTCGCTTCGCCCCCTTTTTCCTCGAAGTTTATTTTTGCTCTACTGACCGTACAAAAGTTTCGTCCCGCAATTTTTCCCCCTTTTTTGTTTAGGGGCCCACGCTTTTTTTTTTTTTTTTATCTTTTATCCCATCGTCGTTTCTTTTTTTCACAGGGGGAAAAAAATTTTTTCCCCGCGTAACACAGGGGGTTGATTTTGATGGGGGGAATAGGGAAATTTTTTGAACAAAAACAATATCTTGTAAAAATCAAAGTAACGACGTGTATTTTTATGAAAAAAAACCCGCCAATCCGCTTTTTTGATTTTTCTTTTAAAACTTTTTCCACTATAGACGCTTTAAAAAAACGGGTTGCGCGTTACACGAAAACGGATTTTTTTTTTTTAAAAAATTTTTTTACAGGGGGGGGGGGATAAATTTTTCTTTGCCTTTGTGGTCGTAAGTTACAGTGTCGCCCCCCTTTTTCTGGAAAATTTTTGTTGAAAGGCCTTTTTACCCTTTGGGGTTTTGCACGTAAAGGTTTACCCAAAACTTTTTCAAAACAAAATCGATAACCTTTTGTAGATAAGAAAAAAAAACCCCTATAGTTTTTAGATTACAAGAAACGTTTTAAAAGGCCCCCCCTAAAACATCGAATTTTTTTACTTTTTAAAAAAAAAACAGGAAATTTTGGCCCCGGCGATGGGCCTTTTATGACCTGCTTTTTTAAAAAGGGCCCCCCGCGATTTGGGGTTCGGCCAAAAAAATTTGGTTTTTTAAAGGCTCGCGAAAAAATTTCCCCGCAGAGTAGCCCAAAAAGCGGGGGGTTGTAATACAAAATTTTTTGAATTCCTTTTAATTTTAGAACCCCAAACGATAAACCCTTCTTCTCTTTTTGGGGGGGAAAAACCCCTATTTGTAATGTTCTAACGTCCGTCCCCCGTCTTCCCCCTCCTCGTCGGCGGATATAAAATTTGGGATCTTTTTCGGTTTCCACTCGCTTCTCTAACCTTGCTGGGCCCCATTTTGGGGTGTGATCGGAGGGGGGGACCCGGGGGTAACCCCGGAAGTAAAAATCGAGAAAAGCGCGCCTGCTTTTAAAAACTTTTGATTTCCCTGAGACCGTGACGTACCTATGTCACGTAGTAAAGGCAAACTGATTTTTTCCCCGGAGTTCTAAATTTTTTCCCCCGCGTACCCAACGTTTTTTAATTTTTGCGATATTCCAACCCCCACAATTCCCCGTCATTGGGTTTTAAACCCTTGTCTATTCCCGTAAAATTTTTGATGAGGGGATGAGCAGGTTCTTTAGAAGCTTTTCTTTACTAATTTAAATTTTCGGAACACTATTAAGTTTTTTTTTTGGGATATTTTTTTCCGTGATTGAGCGCGTTTTTTCGAAAAAAAACCCACAAAACCGGCGCAAAAAGTTACCTCGTTGGTAATTAAATTTGGGGGTTTCCCTTTTCCCTAAAATCTCGTATCTGTGGTTTATATCCTCTTCCCTTTCGTGTCTTCTTTTTGTTCCCCATCACCGGCGTCGCGTCTTTGAAAAAGTTTTTCTCGCAGCACAAAAAAAATTTTTAAAAACGTTTGGGACCCCTTTTTAATTTTTTTTCCTTTTTGTCCTCGCGACCTGGGGGGTAAATTTTTGTACGCCACATCTCTGATGACCGTGACAAAGGAGTTCCCCGGGGGCCGTAGGTTTTTAGCCCTTTTCCACATTTTATTTTCTCGGTTTTAATTTTTTTTCGAAAATTTTTCGGCCCCGGGGGTTAAAAGGGAAAATTTTCCCGGGTTTCCCCTGCGTCTTTCGAGATTTTCCCCACAAATTAAACCATTTTTTTTTTTCTCTCCATTATTAAAATTTTAAATATTTTTTTTTTTTCACTTTGACCAAAAAATATACAAAAAAGCCCCCTTTTTTTAAACTCCATGTGGGGGGGAAATAGCCCGAGAGGGCATAATGGGGAAGAATCCCCGGTTGCCCAAAGTTTTTCTTAATTTTAAAATTCCCTTTTTTTTCGCGAAATCCCCCGTAGGATCGTTATTTAGAAGGTTTTTTTTTTTCACTTTTGAAAGCGGTATTTACCTTTAAGGGAATTGAAACCCCTCTGAATACATTTTAATTTTTTATCGACGGTACGTAAAACGCTGTTTTTTTATTTTTTTTCAGAAACAAATTTTTAAAAGTTTCTGTTTCTTTCCCCCAAATCGTCTAGCGTTTTTTTTCCGCCCCGTCGGGGGAATTTTGACGACGATGTCCGGTTGGATTTTTTTTTTTTTTTTTTCCACGATGTAATTCACGAGTGACAATCCCGTTTTGAATACGATCTTTTTACCCTTTTTGACGATCTACGTGGAATGTACCGTAAGAGCTTATCTTTGGGAAAAAATACCGTCCGAAATCAAATTTTTATCTGAGTCGTTTGTTTTAAATCGACAATAATACCCGTGAGCTTCAGGGGGCGTCGTTCCTTTTTCCCAAAAAATTGGGGTCGCCCGGTTTTGACGGCAAATCCAATTTGCGCGCGATCGCGGGGATTTTTTAAAACTACTAGAATTCGCATTGGAGATATGTCGCGTTGTCCCGGTCCCTGAGGGAAAAATTTTTTTTCGAAATAGAAAACACTGAGATTTTATGATGTTCCTTTGAAAATAGATCTCGATACATCCACGATGAGACTCTCTATAAATCGTCGTTATCACAATTTGGGGGGTTGTGGTGTAAAATAACTCCGGGGGGAAAAAACCCCGTGAAATTCTTTAAATTTTTTTTTGAGTTATCGGGGTTTTTGCAATACGTTCTTTTTTCTTACGCTACTCTTTTTTTTCTTTTTTTTCCGCATTGGGGGTTTTATAGGCATTGCCACTCGGCAAAAAAAAAAAAACTTGATCGAGTTGGCCTTGGCAAATACAAAAAATTTTCACGAAAATTTTTTTTTTCCACACCCGTAGGCCCCAGCGTTTTACCCCCCGGAGTTCCCGGACCCTTTTCCCCAAAAAAGAGGGAAATTTTACCGTTTACGTACTCTCTAAATAAAAAAGTCAAAACCCGGCCTTTTAAAACAAAAAAAGGAAAAACGCCCTGTATTTAAATTTTAATATTACCAGATAAAGAGTTACGGCGGAAAAAAAAAATTGGAGGGGGGCCACCCGGGGGCCTGCTGTGTAGGAATGGGGTAGCTGACGACGCCGACAGCTGATGAGGGGGCCGGTTAGCTCGAAAACCGAAAACCCGATGGCGCCGGTTGGCACCGACCGATCACTGCGAGCGCACTTTTTGCTGCCCCCAATCAGCTTTTAAATCAAATTTTTTGGTGTGTAGGGCTTGGGTCGGAGATGGAGGCAGAATAATTTTAATTAAAAATTGGGACGTAAAAAAAATTTTTTAAAAATTAAATATTTTTATGTTAAAGTTTTTCAGACAAAAAAAAAATTATATTAAAATTTTTGTTAAAAAATTTAATATTTCATTAAATAAAAATGATTTCGTTTAAAAGGTTAATTATTATTATTAAAACTAGGATGGGGAAACAATATTTTTTATTAAAATATATAAATTTTATTACTGAACACTATTTTTTTATTAAAATATAAATTTTTGTATTTATATTTACAAGTATTTTTTTCTTATTACTAATATCTACATCTTCTAACTTTAGTTAAACTATTTCCTTATCCTTTCTAATATAAAAATAAATAAAGTGAAATTATTTCTAAAAATATTAATCTCAAAATATACATCGAGAAATGTTAAATCTTTTCAGCTGGGTGCGTACATTACGTTCTATTTCCTTACTGTTACCTCTGATCGTGAGTTTCACGATACTGTTATTGATGCTACCGTTGACAGGAAGATTTAACTGTATTTTGTTAATTAAATATCGAGCACATTTGTTTGACATTAATTAAACTAAAATTTAGGCGATTTAAATTAGCGTTCACACAATCAACTATATTTTCTACACCTTGAAAAATCGTTCTCTGCATGACTATCGCATGTTGTAAGTTTTACGCTTTTCGCCTTCGTCCGTTTGCGTTCGCATCCTCCGCAGTTTCGGAAGAAAGATCTTCTTGCTCGTTTTCACGATATGTTATTAGTATGGCTCTAGCACCATATGCGGTAGTGAAATTTATAATTATCTTGTTAAAGATGATCGAGCTCAAATTAATTTTATCACCGTTTAAGTAGTTCGACTTGTTTCCATCTTATTTTAATATACAGAAACGTTCAAATAGACGACTAAGAAAAATCAAATTTGCGGTTGGAATGATTGTAAAACATAAACATAAAAAAAAATGAAAGTCAGGAATCTGCAAACAGGATTTCCGGTGTAATAATAGGTTGGCACAAAAATAAATATAGCCATGAAAAAATGTTCGCCAGCAACGAACAGCAGCGCAAAGTATACTATCCCTGCTCTATGACTTTCAATACTTCTTGTAATTATTAGAATGCAAAGAAATAACCACATTACATAATACTTACTCAAAAGAACACAATTTGTTACATAAATGAAAATCATTGATACTCATCTTGTTTTTGAAATACTAGACAACACAAGCGCACGCTACGCGTGCGATTATCTGATTTCGTTTCATGCTTTTATTTAATTTTATTTAATTTTATTTTGAGCTTTACTGTCAAACTATTAATAATCGTCATGATGACAACTGCTCAATGCTACGAATATAATGCGAATCGAGACAACCAATTAGCATCGCGAAAAAGCAATAACAATAAACTTTGAGAAATGCGATCATCGACTTTATACATGCCTTTTTTAGAAAAAGATATTTATTAATTTACAGCCTCGTCTCTTTTTCAAACTCAATTTATAAAGATATTTTATCATTTCTTCTAGTTTATTCTAATCCCTTTATTAATTTAGTTATTCTGTTTATTTTATTTATCACATGTATTTATTATATATGTGTTACAATATATTTAATAAATTTTATTATTTCTCGTTTCACTTTATTACTTAATCGTAGTTATTATTGATTTATTCTTTATTTACATTTTTTATTTTTAATTTAGACGCTCTGACTTCAACAACTGGATGGGTCGAAAATAGCGAAATAGGTCATTATTTTTGTACATTCGAAGGCACGCATTACGTACCAAATAAAATGATGGCAAGACTTTTTCCACGCGATACCGCTATAATTGAAAAAAAAAAACAATATCAAATATGGTAAACAAGTGGCTATCTGAAAACGCAAACGCAGTAATTAAGAGATTAACAAGTATTTATTGTAAATTTAATGTACGCCCTTCTGTTTGATATATAATACTCATTATAAATGTATCATATCAAGAAGAAAGACGTACATTGAAATCTGTTTTTTGGATCATCTTCAGCGCAATTAAATACTAAAACAAAATAATAACACATTTTACGTCATCTAAATATTGAAAGATTTTAAAATGCTAATTTCAAAGTATCAAACAATGTAATAAAATTTTTAAAAAATGTCAAATTTCTCAAAAATGTCAAGTACCCCGCCCCCTCTCCTTAATTTGATTGAACGGTTCAAAGAACATTAAAAATCTTTATAACTTTTATTTCAAACATTTTTTTATATCTTATACTGTTTCGACGGTATTAGCTCAGAAATAAAAAAATACAATTTTTTTCAAGAAGGTGTTTTACTCCTTAAATGTCGAGATACGCAGCTAAAAAAATACAGGTCTAATATTTTTTAATGCTCTAAAACATACTCCAAGTTCATTAAAATCGGTGAGGGCCATTTCCGACCGTTCCCTTGTAAGAGTTATCTAATATTATTAATTATTAGAATATCTTGTCAGAAACAAAATTTCAGCTGTAATAGATCATTGGAACGATACGAGATAAAGAGTGACAAGGGATACAAAAACGGACATTATTTCTGATTGTGAACAAGATGTAGCATATAAATCAATCAAACTATCTCAAGCACACAAATTTAAATCATTCTCAGGTTAATATTTAATTTTATTAATATAGATTTTTTTATCTAAACAACTTTCAACCATAATTATTTAATGTTTCGTGTTGATATTTCAATTTTCTTTAATGTTAATAATCCTTTTTAATATTAATAAATATAATATTATTGCTGAAAAAATTTTGTATAAATTTATATAAGCGGCTAATAAGAGCAGATTCAACATCAAGGTTAAACAACTAATTTATTACATCTAATTTATGTATACTGATACAAACAATACAGTTTAAATTAAAACTATAAAAATAGACTCGAAAATTGAAACAAATTAGGAAGCGAACGTTTCGATCCAATTTTTCGGATCTTCTTCAGCGCAGTATAAAAAGCAAAATTAAAATCAACAAAGTCTAAATGTTTTTACGTATAAACGTCTAATAAACATATTTAAACGCCGTTACATCAGTAAACGAAATAAAACGTCGTAAGATTAATATGACTCTCGCTAAGCTATCACATTTACGTTACTGTGGGAAGCGATCCTCTCTAGTTTTCTGACTACGAGGTTGGCAGGTGTTAGAATATAAAATATTAATCGCATCCTATAAATTAAAATAATTTTCTCAATACACCTCAATAATTATAAGATCCAAAGTCAAGTGCGTTATAAAACAATAATCTAACATATGGTATAAAAAAATGCTAATAAAAACTTACATGTATTTATGATGTGACAATATTTTAATTGTAACAGTTACAACAGTAACACTAGTGAAATCCTCATGTCAGTAGAACGGCTCAGAGGAAACTGAAGCTCAGTTGGAAACGAAAAGTGACAAACAATTATAATCATTTTGTATTTGTTATTTAACCTTAGAGTTTAGGTAGTCTCTCTATAGCTTCAATATAAATATCAGATAGATTTTCAGTATCAGTCTGTAAATTGAGACTATTATTTTGTCTTTTTATGTATATCATTTCTGATACTGATCTTTTTCCGTAATAAATTTCTTTATCTAAAATATTAATGTTGTCCCAATCAAATTCATGGTTAAAATTAACGCGGTGGTCCGTTATTACTGATTTAGTATTAGTATTTCTAACAATGTGTTTCTTATGTTCAGAAATTCTTGTGGTCAGTCTTCTACTAGTCTGGCCCACGTAAGAAGCGTCGCAGTTTGAACAATTAATTTTGTAAACAACGTTTGTATTATTCATTGTAGAAATAGTATCTTTATGTACTCGTATGTATTTATTTAGTTTATTAAAACTAAAGAAGGATAATTTAATATTTATGTTCCTAATAATATTTCTGAATTGTTCCGTCAATCCGGGTAAAAATGGAATAGTAAAAAAACGTCTTTTCACTATTATTATTATTATTGTTGTTACCCACGTTATCACGTTTGCAATGAATTTTTTAATAGACAAAGTGGTTCGCTATATACTCATTTTTTAAAAGAAAATAATAGATACAATAAAAAATTTAATTTTTTATTACAGAAAAAACTAAACATTTGTGACATAAAACCGATACACTATAATTATCAATATAATAATTTAGATTCAAAACTTAAGCTACCAATACAATCATGTCCTAATTATGTTTCTTTTAATAATAACGAAGTAACGCGGAACACCTCGGATAGAATAACGGACGTTAAAATAAATCCTGCCTTTTTCAACAATACATGTCAAGATTTAAAACAGTTGAAAGATAAATAGTTTATCAACAAGTCTTCAATTAATATTCCCGATAATATCCAATGTTTTTTACAGTTGGGGAGTAATTTTAGTTTACCTTTTGACAACAGAACTAATTTAACGATAGAGTTTGTTAAGAACATTGAAAATAATAATGCGAATACTTATTTAGTCAGCTCTTTTAATTTTTAAAGCCACAATCTCCACTTGATTCCTCTCGACCAATAGAGTCAAACGCGATGTTATTGCGGCAATTATGAAGGAAAGAACATTTTGGAAAGGAATTTGAATCCTATGGTTGGGATCTCAAAAATTCCCCCTGTTCCTTCTCTTAACATCCCCTGTAAAGAAATAGGTGAGAAAAATATTGGTCCGAAAGTTGGCTGACAGGGGGAATTTTTGAGATTGTGCTTGAGATAGTTTGATTGATTTATATGCTACATCTTGTTCACAATCAGAAATAATGTCCGTTTTTGTATCCCTTGTCACTCTTCATCTCGTATCGTTCCAATGATCTATTACAGCTGAAATTTTGTTTCTGACAAGATATTCTAATAATTAATAATATTAGATAACTCTTACAAGGGAACGGTCGGAAGTGGCCCTCACCGATTTTAATGAACTTGGAGTATGTTTTAGAGCATTAAAAAATATTAGACCTGTATTTTTTTAGCTGCGTATCTCGACATTTAAGGAGTAAAACACCTTCTTGAAAAAAATTGTATTTTTTTATTTCTGAGCTAATACCGTCGAAACAGTATAAGATATAAAAAAATGTTTGAAATAAAAGTTATAAAGATTTTTAATGTTCTTTGAACCGTGCAATCAAATTAAGGAGAGGGGGCGGGGTACTTGACATTTTTGAGAAATTTGACATTTTTTAAAAATTTTATTACATTGTTTGATACTTTGAAATTAGCATTTTAAAATCTTTCAATATTTAGATGACGTAAAATGTGTTATTATTTTGTTTTAGTATTTAATTGCGCTGAAGATGATCCAAAAAACAGATTTCAATGTACGTCTTTCTTCTTGATATGATACATTTATAATGAGTATTATATATCAAACAGAAGGGCGTACATTAAATTTACAATAAATACTTGTTAATCTCTTAATTACTGCGTTTGCGTTTTCAGATAGCCACTTGTTTACCATATTTGATATTGTTTTTTTTTTTCAATTATAGCGGTATCGCGTGGAAAAAGTCTTGCCATCATTTTATTTGGTACGTAATGCGTGCCTTCGAATGTACAAAAATAATGACCTATTTCGCTATTTTCGACCCATCCAGTTGTTGAAGTCAGAGCGTCTAAATTAAAAATAAAAAATGTAAATAAAGAATAAATCAATGATAACTACGATTAAGTAATAAAGTGAAACGAGAAATAATAAAATTTATTAAATATATTGTAACACATATATAATAAATACATGTGATAAATAAAATAAACAGAATAACTAAATTAATAAAGGGATTAGAATAAACTAGAAGAAATGATAAAATATTTTTATAAATTGAGTTTGAAAAAGAGACGAGGCTGTAAATTAATAAATATCTTTTTCTAAAAAAGGCATGTATAAAGTCGATGATCGCATATCTCAAAGTTTATTGTTATCGTTTTTTCGCGATGCTAATTGGTTGTCTCGATTCGCATTATATTCGTAGCTTTGAGCAGTTGTCATCATGACGATTATTAATAGTTTGACAGTAAAGCTCAAAATAAAATTAAATAAAATTAAATAAAAGCATGAAACGAAATCAGATAATCGCACGCGTAGCGTGCGCTTGTGTTGTCTAGTATTTCAAAAACAAGATGAGTATCAATGATTTTCATTTATGTAACAAATTGTGTTCTTTTGAGTAAGTATTATGTAATGTGGTTATTTCTTTGCATTCTCATAATTACAAGAAGTATTGAAAGTCATAGAGCAGGGATAGTATACTTTGCGCTGCTCGTTGCTGGCGAACATTTTTTCATGGCTATATTTATTTTTGTGCCAACCTATTATTACACCGGAAATCCTGTTTGCAGATTCCTGACTTTCATTTTTTTTTTATGTTTATGTTTTACAATCATTCCAACCGCAAATTTGATTTTTCTTAGTCGTCTATTTGAACGTTTCTGTATATTAAAATAAGATGGAAACAATGTCGAACTACTTAAACGGTGATAAAATTAATTTGAGCTCGATCATCTTTAACAAGATAATTATAAATTTCACTACCGCATATGGTGCTAGAGCCATACTAATAACATATCGTGAAAACGAGCAAGAAGATCTTTCTTCCGAAACTGCGGAGGATGCGAACGCAAACGGACCGAAGGCGAAAAGACGTAAAACTTACAACATTGCGATAGTCATGCAGAGAACGATTTTTCAAGGTGTAGAAAATATAGTTGATTGTGTGAACGCTAATTTAAATCGCCTAAATTTTATTTTAATTAATGTCAACAAATGTGCTCGATATTTAATTAACAAAATACAGTTAAATCTTCCTGTCAACGGTAGCATTAATAGCAGTATCGTGAAACTCACGATCAGAGGTAACAGTAAGGAAATAGAACGTAATGTACGCACCCAACTGAAAGATTTAACATTTCTCGATGTATACTTCGAGATAACATTTTTAGAAATAATTTCACTTTATTTCGAACAAATTGTATATGCAATTATATCAAAACGTAAATTTTAATAATTATTCGACGAATATTTTTTTGAAATGATTGTGAATAATTTTGTTCTGTAAAATATTTTAAATATAAATCATATTTGTACTTTTAAAACCATTGTTCAATTTTCTTTCACTTACTCTTTCCAGAAATTTCCTCAACATGCATGTTCCTGTTTACCTTCATTAAGCAGCGAGTTATTTTAAAATAAAATTTTATCTGACATCTTTCTAATCTACGACGATGTATTATTATTTTTTATCGTGACGCGAGTCGGAATGCTCGCCTGTACAAATATTTGCGTGTTCTTTGTGGTGGTGGTGGTGGGGGTTTGTTTTGACGGGCCATACCTGCCATTATACTACTTGTATCACAATCATTTCAAACATTGTTGTTTTAATTATTTATATATATATATATATATATATATATATATTTTAGAATCTGTGATCACAATAATGTATTACGGAACGCGCATTCTGGAATTCTCTATCCTCTCTTTCTCCTATCTTAAGGGCGGGTGTGGAAAGAAAATCTTTTGTGTTTCTCATTTTCGTGTGTTTCTTTTATACACTGACAATGAGTCACAAGGTAACTGTATAGTGAGAGAAAATGCAATAGTTCTTTCGAGTCTATGGGCTTGCAGTTTAGGTTTAGACGAAAAGAGTGGACATTTGGTGTGGAGATATTCTGGAATATACTCAAGACACTAGCAAAAGTCGTGCTCTCTGAAATCGCAAACGTATGAAATCAGTATTACGGTATTTTTTTTCACACATATACGTTATCACACAAAAATTATACAGAAATAGTGCAATGGCTTCGATAACGTGTTTACCTGAAGAGATGATAACCATTATTCTTGAGTACGATAACATAAGTATTGAGGATATTATCAATTTTCGATGCACGTGCCAGCAATTTCGGAAAGCAGCCGGTTTCGTATAGCTTATAGATAAAAAGTTTTTCCAAAGGTAATTGTTTGTTTATGAATATTATTGTAATTTAATTTTTGGTAATTGACCTGTTGCTTAATGGTACATTTCTAAAAAACTATATATACTCCTCATATATAAATTAAATTTATATATACATAATTAATATAAAAATTAAATATATAAAAATATAATATATATATATACTAAACATAAATGTAATAAATATAATTAAAAATATAAATATAAAATATTAAATAATGATTTTTAAAAAATACATTTAAGTATAAAAAATTATATTGCATTAAAACATTCAAAGATTATAGACGAGTGTAATAAATAATACAAACACGGGTATATATTAATTCCATGTAAATAAAATAAATTTTCTTAAAAATAATTTCTCCTGCTTTTCCTATTTTCTACACATTGATAAATCTTATTGGTTTTTTTATTTGACAGACTTATAATGCAATAAATAAATATAATATAAAAATAAAATCTCGACGGCAATCGGAGCCTGTGCGGATGACATGCACAAAATTAATAAATTAAAATGAGATCTCAAGTCAAACTCATTTATTAAATTCTAAACGTTTCGACCCACTTCGGGTCTTCTTCAGTAGCTGCAAAATACAAAGAAACAAAAAAAAATAAAAGATAATCGGTACAATCAGAAAATTATAAAACTCGTATACATACAATCCGCAAATAAATTAAATATCATTCTCCTCCCTATTCGAACCGTCCGGCCGTCGGAGTGTCTCCCTAACGGTGACCATCGTCAGGAAGGAAGCAGAGCAGTGACTCCCTTACCAACACTAATCAACATAGTATAAATTAAACGTGTAAGATCCCCAAGAATTATAAATTAAAAACCGGGAAGAACACTCACCCCGACAGCAAAAACAGAGAGAAGACGATGCTACACGTGACACATCACTCTAACGACTGTGCGGTATTCTACATCGACACAGTCGATACATATATACGCAAAAAAAAAAAAAAAAAAAAAAACAAATATAAAAATAAAATATGAAAATAAAAATAAAAACAACTAATACTTATCGGCACTCATGTCAAAGGTCTAACGAAAAAATCCGGTTATGTATAATCACAAAGCTAGATTTTGGTAAATTTTTCAATTAACAGATCAAAATTCTCGTTTAATTTGTCGGTGTCGCTATGTAAATTTAAACTATTCTTCTGACGCTTTATGTGGATCATTTCGGATATCAAACGTTTACCTAAAAAAGGCTCCTCGTCCAAGACTTTTACATCCTCCCAATTAAATTCATGGTTCAATAATCTATGTTCCGATATGACTGATAATTGTGACGCGTTTCTTTTTATGTTGCTGCGATGTTCTTTCATCCTAGTTTTCAACAATCTACCCGTCTGCCCTACATACGACGCATCACAATCCATACAATCAATTTTATAAACTACATTGTTATGGAGTTCCCTTGGTAACTTATCCTTGTGTACTTTGATGAATTTACGGAGACGTTGTACGGATTTCATATATTATGAAATACTTTAATATAATATAAATTTTGAAATACAATATCCTTTTAGTTTCGCATGTTTCTTTTGTTAATTTTTTATTTTATTTTTTGTTACATAATATATAATAAACACGACCAAATAATTAATATATTGTTTATTTGATTATAACGTCAATCATAATGGTTTTTTATACTAATGGAAATCTCGTATTTAAGATCTCTATTGTTCCTCAATAAGTCTTAGCAACGGCTAAGGAAAATTCGTGCTTTGTGCACATGTGTAAGACGGCAAAAAATTAAATTTTATCGTCCTCGCGCACGTACATTTGCAGTAGGCTGGTACAGCGTAAATCATATCTTTCTTTGTTATTATTTAATATAAATAGTTATATAAGTTGACATTGTTTTTTATTGTTTTATTCTTTTTTTTATTTCAACCGAATGATAAGACCAAAACGATCATAAATAATAAATAAATTAGGTTTTTAATTAGTATATTTATATTGAAATGTTTTAATTTATTGTTATTATTATTCCAATAAATTTGTAAAATATTATAAATTTATTAAATATTTCATAAATATAGAATGTAAAAGTAATAGTATATGGTTATCGTTAAATAATAGAGTTATAAAACAAGATATAAAATATATTGCTTTGTCTGCTACTACCTTTAGTATTATTATGTACATTCTTGATGTAAAATTTAATTATATAATTTAAAATTTTTTCAAGATTGTACAATTTCTACAATAAGGCAAGAAGATTGATATTTCGATGATGTATCTTCAAACTGTATTTAAACCTTAGTCAGAATTGAACGAAAAGACGTCGAATCAATATCGATTCGACATCAATTCGAGGTCGATTCGACGCCGATTTAACTATCATTTCTAACTGGGACATTTTTCTTCTAATTTTAGATGGCCCAATGGCAAAAAATATTACGATAAGATATCTAAATATGAAATATATGAGCTAAATCTAAAAGATATTTTGAAATTTGAGGAGAAATCTGTAGAGAAATCTGAGAAGGAACCTGAACAATTGATGATTATAAATAAAAGTTTAAATTTTACAGAAA
This sequence comes from Nylanderia fulva, assembly GCF_048542155.1. NCBI lineage: Eukaryota > Metazoa > Arthropoda > Insecta > Hymenoptera > Formicidae > Nylanderia > Nylanderia fulva. Next base: position 21,460 of record NW_028191113.1, read on the forward strand.
TAGGAATATACAGTGTAAAGCTGTCACAAAATATTATATCTGAAATACTAGATAAGCTTTATGATATGAATGATTCGATAGCTTATATAGCAGATTTTAATTACGAATATTATTTAGAAAATACAAGGGCACCTGACCATAACATATACAGAATGGAACAAATAGCTAAAAATTTCGTAACGAACACTTGCATCTCTGATGAAATTAAATACTTGTTAACAACCGAATCTTCACGGTATGATTTATTATAAATTAAGTGCTTTGAATATCATAGACTGAAAAAATATACTTATTGTTCTGTTTCTTTTTTCAGAAGTGCTAATTGCGATCTAACCAAGAGATATTGCAATATGAGATTGTATAATTATTTGAGAAAACATGTGGTGTTTGGAAAGTGGAAAGGATTTCAAGCAAAACCAGCTGAACAACAGCTAATGGAACAAGCTGCTACTATTTTGGCTCAATATCTTCAACCAGAAAAGGATATATTTTACTCGCGCATAAAAGCATCATTAAATACTATCGCACAAAACGCACGGAATTTGCTCAGAAAAAAATATCCCGATCATTCAATATTCGGGACGTCTGCCGAAAATTTTTCCTATTGGGAAAACAATAATATTAACGATAATTATTGGGACGAAGCGGAAGGAACTCAAATTATGGATACACTGCAGGAATATATATTTGGTGAACTCAACTTTCGAATTAACCAAAAGGAAGACGATGATGAATTGAAACAGTATTGTATAGATAATGTAAGTTATTACAGATTATAATACATAATAATTATAGTCAATTATGCTATAAATATATTCAGTGTAAAGTAAACTCGCGTATGATGACCAATTATAAGGTTTTATTTTTTTTTCTTGAAAACTAATTGATTTTACGAAAATGAAAAAAAAAAATAAAAAAGTTTCAAAAGGAATCAATATTTCTAACGCATATGTTTGAATAATCATATTCTGTTTAATAAGTTCTAATAAAAAATTGAATATGGATTGTTAGTTTCATCTCTCTATAATAATAAAGATTAAAAAGCAGGGAAAAATTATTAAAAAGATATTAACAAACATTCTTTTTGATAGTAATATAAGTCAATTTACATTTTTTAACTTGTCCATAATTTTAGAAAAAATTTGAAAAATCTGATTTTTATCTTCTTTAAAAAAGTATAACTCCTCAGAGAGGGATAGGATAAACTCGTGCGTGATAGCCGTACCAAAAATATGACCACAATCTGTAATTTTTCTAATAATCGCTAAATAATATGTTTTTTATTATTCTCAAATATAATCAATATTTACAATAGTATATATGCATATACAATTTGGAATAACAATATAGTAAATATTATACCATGCTCTTATTTTTTACTACCACCAAAATATTTCACATGTTCACTAAAACATATGCTATGACGTCGAATAAATATTAGTTGAGCTGTTATACTCAACATTATACATAACAAAAGTATATAAATTTTAAAATTCTCGTAAAAGATGGATTTTTTCTTACAAATTAAAAAAAAAAGTTTGTGCAATTTTTTTTTTTCGAAAACACTTGTTCTCCCTTCTCTAATTAATTTTCGTATTGTAATTTCCGAAACAGGTCTTAGAAAATAAATATGGCGATGATAATATTATATTAACAATATATCACAGCGTGGCCAGAAGACTTGGTCTACGGTGTGATATAATTGAAACTAATGGAGAAATGTGTATATTTTGGAAACCTAAATAGTAAGTATATTTTATTTAGATTATAAATTATCCGAATTGTTCGATATTTTTACTTTCATTATATATACACACGCACATGTTTACATATATATATGTATATATATATAACTTTACTTGTTTATATATGTATATGTATGTATGTGTATATATATATATATATATATATATATATATATATGTATAGATGTGTAACTTTTTATTGTTTCCAGTGCCACGAACAGCTTAGAAAATGTAAGGTGTTTTTACATAAGTTTTGACAAATTCCCGGCTAATCTTATCGAGATGTCTTTTTCAGAACCTTCTGAATATTACAGAATGTCAGCTAGTGAGGTTGGCAATTATTCATAGATGATTTATATCAATTTTAATATTTATTAATTAATGCATTTGCAACATCGAAACCACGAATTTTTGAAACACATCTTATACATAGAAAAAATATACCATTTCTCATTTTTTTTTTCGTAATCGCAACTTTATCTACGTATACATGTTTATAATTTTATTATCTCTTCCAGTTAATTGAAGACATTTTAGATAAAAGTGACAATTTTTACTGGAAAAATAATATTTTGAAGATGCCATCAAAAGTAATACTATTATCAAGTTTATCCATTTGCAAGAATGAAAAACGTGTATGTCGGCATTATACAATATTAATATACATATATTGATAATCATAAATGTTATTGTTTGTTCTCTTATATCATATTCAATTATGGGCGAATTATAATTTAATTCACTATTATTCATTTTACTACAAAAGTTCAACTAGAAATTACATAATAAAAATTATTATTTAAAGAATAATATTACAATTTATAGGGTGCATTTAAATTTAGTAAATTAAATCAGTCGATTGGACGACCAAATAATATCAAATTTGTAGTTGGAATGATCGTAAAACATAATAAAAATGAAAGTCATGAATCTACAAACGGTATTCGCGGTGTAATAGTAGGTTGGCACAAAAATAAATTTGGCCTTAAAAAAATATTCTACAGCGACAGTTACCAATTCGGACACAAAATAATCTTCTACTGCTATCTTAGGCCTTTCAATACTTACTCGTATTATGCTTTTTTGGAAGCATCCACATATGAACAACCACATTACATAATACTTACTGAAAAGAACACACTGTGTTTCATAAATGAAGGTAAAATTATTAAAACTTATTTCTTTTTTAAAATATATTTATTAAATTACAAACACGTCTCTTCTATACGCAATGTAAAAAAATATTTTATTTATTCTGGTTTATTCCAGACTCTTTATTAATTTAGTTATTCTGTTTATTTTATTTATTTTTATTTATTACATTTTATTTATTATTTCTTGATACAGTTTATTACTTAATCGTAGTTATCATTGATTTATTTTTTTTTACTTATTTTTTTTTTTAATTTAGACGCTCTGACCTTAACAACTGGATGGGTCGAAAATTACGAAATAGGACGTTATTTCTGTAAATTCGAAGACACGCATTACGTACCAAATAAAATGATGGCAGAACTTTATCCGCACGATGCCGCTATAATTGAGGAAAAAAACAATATCAAATACGGTATACAAATGGCTAACTATAAGCACAAACGCAGTAATTAAGACACGTATATTTTATTGTAAATTATACTCATTTTTAATGTAAGTATTATAATGTAAGTATTATCAAAAAAGGGCGTACATTTTAATCTGTTTCTGGATCATCTGTAGCGCAATTGAATAGTAAATTTAACATAATAATAATATAAATAAAATTACTAACAATTTATTAAAATGTTCTCTTACCTCATTGAAATATTAAAAGATAACTCCATTTTAAAATGATAACTCCAAAGTATCACACATATTTCCAAGATATATTACAATTTGTAAATCAAAAATTAAATTCTACTAAGAGTCTAATAAGGCTAACTATTTATTATTAAAATATCTTGTCAGAAACAAAATTTCAGCTAATAAATCATTGAAACGATACGAGATAAAAAATGACAAGAGTTACAAAAACGAATAATATTTCTGATTGTGAACGAGATGTAACATAAATCGATCAAACTATCAAGGAGACTAATTATAAATATATTCATTTAATTATATTATAAATTATATTGTAAAATATTTATTTTGATTACATTTTTGTTTTTGATCATCCAACGTTTAGTATGTTAACATATGAATAATTTATAATATCGACTTTGTATTATAATATATTGCTGTCATGACAAACTAAAGTTTTAATCTAAATATTTCTAATGATTGTTCTGCGCCATATATAAAACAAACTAAGAGGCATCATAATACTAGATTTAAAGAACATCGGAATAATATAAAATTAGATATTACTTTGTATTCTGCTATTAGCAGACATCGGTCTGATTTCGATTGGAATAGTTTTAATATTTTACATACTAAAAAACATGTAAAGAAGAGAAAGTTGTCAGAAATGTTTTCCATTAAAAAACTTAATAATAACATTGACTCACAAAAGGATACAGAGAGATTAAATGAAATCTAAAACAAAATAGGCTTACTGATAGTTTTAAAATAGGTTTACTGATAGTTTTAATATACTGTTGACGATCGTCGCTGTGTGATACGTTGATTACTGTCTCTCGCTTTTAATTTCTGATTTTTGTCATAAAGTGTTATAATGTTTATTTCGACAAAAAATGTGAATTTTGCGTATATTTAATTTTATAATAAGTAGTTATATTATATAGTAATATTATCATTGCAATTCTGCATTTGGACAGTTTTGTGCGTTTTTTGTTATCATCTTTATAATTTTTTGTAATTTTTATGTTTAAAATAATTTTTTAGTGTTTTACTTTAAAAGAACTGCAACCACATGGTCGAATCGTCGTGATAGTTAATAAATTGATTTCTTGCTAGTTTGATTGATTATTTAATTATTCCTATTTACTGATTAGCGATTGAAAACAATTACGCGTACAATTTTCTTTGCCTATCCTTTTCAAAAATCTCTAAAGATCAAAACAAGCATTATTTGAAAGACTCTCAAACCAAAAAACTTTTAATGTTTCCGCAAAGAAGGAAAATTTTTCTAAAAAAAGGCTGCTTATGAAAATGTTCACATTACTCATGTATATATATATATATATATATATATATATATATATATATATATATGTTATAAAACTACTTGAATTCTTTAAAAATTTTAGAAATGTATGTAAGCTTCCTGTATGCGATGTTGAACAAAAATAACGCTGAAGTATTTAATTGCAAACTGATGTCTTGGGATAAGTAACTTACAGAAATTTAGATTGTACGGAACAAATATCAAACTTTTTATTTTGACAGGTACAGAACACACCTTTTTCCCACTTTTTTGATTCAAAAGTAGACGAACAAAAGAGTGGTAAAAATAAAAAACAATAACTCAGACTATTGTATTAAATTAGACGTGAATCTTTAAAAATATCTAAATTGCAAAAACGTATTTATTGCAACACAAAAAAATACGATTTTTTTTTTTAATATGACGCTTTTCTGCTTTAATGCTATTCCGTATTCATCTATCTTTTTCTATCTTAAAGGCGCATAGATCGAATAGAAGTATTGTGCTTTCTTTTCCATTTTGGTGGTTTCTTTGATTCATATAGTCACGTGACAACTCTATGGTGGGAGAAAGCATAAAAGAGTCTCGATTCTGTAGCTAGTATGGATTTTCAGGTCAGAAAATAAGGATAAGACATAGTGTAGAATTCTTTATTATATAGTAAACATAAGATTTGCATTTGTACTCTTTGCAATCGGTAAAAGAAACACTATTACGGTAGATTTTTCATGCGTTCAGACAATAAATTAATTGTACGGAAATATTGTAATGGCTTCGATACAGTTATTATCTGAAGAGATGATAACCATCATTCTTGGCTGCAATAATATAAGTATTGAGGATATTATGAACTTTAGATACACGTGCAAGCAGTTCCAGTGGGCAGGCGAATCCAAGAAGTTTTGGCAAAAAAAATATTTGCAGAGGTAACTCCGCTTGTTGAGACCTTAAGAGATTATGTAAATTCTATAAAGTTCAGAGAATATTATAAAAATATTGCAGTCGTAGTATGTTTATCAAATGTTTTGTGAATGTACACATTATGTACTCTTGAGATATTCTCCGAATATTATAAATTTGTATTTGTTCCCCCATGACTTATTGTTTTGAACTAATATTTATACAATAAAAATATAATACAAAATCACCTAATCTGTAAACAATGTTTAAGCTCGTATATAAACAAACACAATGATAACTTATTAACTATTACGAGGCCATGTGTAACGAGCAAATAAAAAATTATTATAAATCTTGGAAAAATTTTAATTTAAAAAAACCCTTTATAAACGTTTCGAACTGTACTTAGTCTTCTTCAGTGCGCAATAAACATTATAATAAATAAATAAATATAAATAAAAATCCAATGTTACTAACTTATTACAATTTAGGAGTAAATTCTGCCTGCCGTTTAATAATGATAAAAAGTTGGTCATACACGAGTTTATCAAGGATATGGAAGGAAATTCCACCAGTTACAACATCAAAAATTTAAAAACATTGCGCAACAATTTGGTTCCACAACTTTCTAACTTTTTACGTGGCAAAACTAAGTTTAATTCAATTCATAATGAATTGATTTGCATGCATAGATACACAAGGAAATTTTGCCATAATAATCTTGATATTCTCTTTACAAGGGCCGATAAGGGCAATGTAACAGTCGCGATAACAAAAAAATATTACACGGATAAGATGGAGGGCCTACTTGATGACAATAGTACCTATTCTATCATAAAAAAGAATCCATCCTCTAGAATAGAAAAGGAACTAAACGATACTCTTAAAAAATGGCAAAAAAAAGGGTACATTTCCAACAAAGAATATTTTTCACTACGTTCCAGTGACTCCCTTCTTCCAAAATGTTATGGTCTCCCAAAAATACACAAGAAGAATACTTCATTTAGAATTATTGTGTCATCAATTAATACCACGCTATACTCGATTGCCACATTTTTACATAAAATTATATCAAATGGTATTCCCACGGTTAAAAGCAATGTAAATAACAGTTTTGAATTATATAGCAAGCTAGCGGGTAAAAAAATTAGTACAGAAGATATTCTAATATCGTTAGACGTGGTTTCACTTTTCACTAACATTCCGATAGATCTTGCAATTGAAAGTGTGAGCAATAGATGGAATGATATTAACACACATACATTCCAAAAAATGAATTTATTTCTATGGTTAAATTTATACTGTCGTCAACATATTTTACATTTAATGACATTGTTTACAAACAAGTTTATGGCACGCCTATGGGTTTCCCGTTATCGCCAATAATTGCTAATATCGTTATGCAAGATCTGGAGGAATCGATTATTAACACATTGGATTTTAATATCGGAATGTATTATAGATATGTAGATGACATTATTATGGTGGCACCAAAGGATAAGATAGATAGTATATTGAATAAGTTTAATACCATCAACGACTACAATTTACGGTTGAATACGAAAATAATAGAAGCATACATTTTTTAGATTTAAACATTAAGATCATCGACAACGTCATACACTTGAACTAATTTCAAAAAAAGACTTGTTCAGGCAGAGTACTATCTTTCTTATCAAATCACCCCATGTGCCACAAAATAGGAGTGATTTATAATTTGATCGATAGAGCATTGTTATTATTTCATCCCATATATCACAAGGAAAATCTAGAACTGTGTATTGAAACATTGTTGGACAACGGTTACCCTATTTATTTAATTTTTAAAGAAATAAATAGAAGAATAAAAGTAGTAAACAATTAGCAGTTTAACAACAATAGAACAAAACAAATTATAGAGGGAAATAATAAAAAATTTTTTGTTATCCTCTATATTAATAACATCCCGGAAACAATGGCATCGACATTAAAAAATCAGATTTTAGAGTAAGGTACCGTTGTCTTAATAATCTTAACAAATTCATCAGAGTCCATAAGGACAAAAATGCGCATAATAGCAATAATAATGTCGTCTACAAAATCAATTGTAAAGACTGCGAAGCTTCATACGTTGGGCAAACCAAAAGAAAATTACGTACTAGACTAAAGGAGCATATAAATAACATTAAATTTGATTCTTCTAAGCATTCTGTGGTCTCGCAACATATTGTAGATAAAAAACATGCTTTTGATTGGGATAACGTCAAAATACTTGATATCGAATCTAACTATTATAAAAGACTTATCTCGGAGATGATATACATAAAGGAACAAAAGCATGGTATAAATAATAATACAGACACTGAATTGCTCAACAACGCTTATTTTGACATTCTAGAAGAAATAAGAAATTTTTAGACTTATTAATATGTTTATGTTTTTGCGACTTGACACCTATATATTCAACTTTTCAAATGACTCGACATCAGTTAAGTACTAAGTTCAACAACAATTAGAGGCATGGTCATCTCAATTTATTCGGAGACAATAGTAAGCAACAATTAATTAATTTTTAATTTTTAATTCTTAATTTTTTACACATACATAAGTCAATTTCTATTTTATATTAAAATTTTTAAATTCAATTTATAACATTTTAAAAAAACTTGGAGATGATGAACACGTTCATTGCCGGACTGATAGCCTTTCGCCGACTAACGATGAGCGGTTGGTTTGGAGTAATGTCTAAGTGCCACTCCGAGTTCTCAATAATAATTTTTAAAATAATATTAATTAGCCGGATAAATTATTTTAATGCGATTTTTGCATCTAATTGGGACTGTTCGGGTTGAACTATTTTTAATAATTTAAATTTATTGTTAGCGTATTTCGCCTTTTAATTTTGACATAATTATTTAATTTATTTTGATATTGTATTGCAACTTTTTATTAGAATTTTTATTTATATTTATTTATTTATTATAATGTTTATTGCGCACTGAAGAAGACTGAGTACAGTTCGAAACGTTTGTAAAGGGTTTTTTTAAATTAAAGTTTTTCCAAGATTTATAATAATTTTTTATTTGCTCGTTACACATGGCCTCGTAATAGTTAATAAGTTATCATTGTGTCTAATATTTATAGTTATAATATTAATATTTTTCATTTCACTTTAATATTTTTTATATTTTTATATACTTTTATGTATTTTGACAGACACATTGATCCAGAAATAAAATCAAAACGTATCCATAAATAAAAAATAACTTTTACAAGAAAATATTTACTTATATATACAAATTACAACGCCAGGTTTATTAATTAGCACATTTTTATTCGATTGTTTTATTTTATTGTTGCTATTTCATTAATTAGTTTTGTAAAGTAATATTTAAAAATATATAACAATGATGGTGTGAATTTTTAATTTGATATTCTTAATAACTCCAAATTGTAGTAAATTATTTTAAATATTTTAAAAGATGTAAAAATCTCTGAAGTCACCAGATGATAATTAAAAATGGTAGTAATTTAATCAACCAACTCTGGCTATTTAATATATCTTTATTTAATATTCACGACGTTTCGGCCATGGGTTTTGGCCCTTATCAAGTGCTTAAACACAACTTTCTATATATAAACTTAATTTCTGATCTTAAAATGTGACATGATATATGTAATGTGAAACAATTAACTATATTATTGTGTTGGTTACAAGCTCTTTACATACTCATTACTTCGATCAAACTCAGTTTGATCGAAGTAATGAGTATGTAAAGAGCTTGTAACCAACACAATAATATAGTTAATTGTTTCACATTACATATATCATGTCACATTTTAAGATCAGAAATTAAGTTTATATATAGAAAGTTGTGTTTAAGCACTTGATAAGGGCCAAAACCCATGGCCGAAACGTCGTGAATATTAAATAAAGATATATTAAATAGCCAGAGTTGGTTGATTAAATTACTACCATTTTTAAATATTTTACTTATTCGTTTAAAAATTATTAATTATTGATTAATAATTATTGAATTTTGCAATTTTAACATTTAGTTGTATATAAACATTCGAAAGACAGATAATAAATTATTCACACAATATAAAAAAACAATTATAAAAATTTGATTTTGTTATATCATGTTCTTCAAACATGTAAAAATGTTTTTTACCAAGTTTTAAACAATGTAGGTCCTCAAATAAAAAAATTGTCAAACAATATATATACTGCTTTGTCAATTGTTTTAGTATATATAATCTAAAATTTTTTGAAGATTGTGCATTTGTTGCAATAAGACAAGAAGATTGACATTTTGATCGATACTTTCTATATATTATGCATTTTAATAGATGTATTATTCCACAACTTTATTAATGATACAATAGCATTGCCTATAATGGGATTTTCAAAACTTTATTAAAATATTTTCTGTTTCAATATTAGATGGCCTAATAAGAATAAGGACTGGTATAAACTTCTCGAAAAAAGTACAAAAAATGAGCAGAAGAAATCTGAACTAAAACAGCAGTATAAAAAATTTGACTTTGTAAAATTGGGAATTCATAGTGCACGTTTTATAAAAAAAATTGTGTCTATACTAATTAGTAAACATTATACTATCAATGATACAATAGATAATTTAATAGGTTTTGAAGAAGTATTCCATGTGTGGGTTAAATGTATGAATACAATAAATGATAATAATATGATCAAAAATGGACCACGTGATCTCACAACGATTGTTTTCCTCATTGATGAAATTAGAACTTGCCTGACTCAAATTTTACGGTAGATTTTAATATATCAATAATGCCATATATAAAGATTATAGAGACTAATGAACTTTTGCACAGTTAATTTGGAACTTTTTTTTAGAAAATATTGCGATCTAACCAAAAAATATTGCTTTAAGAAAATGTTTCACTTTCTGAGGCAATGTTTGGTGAATGCAAAGTGGGAAAAATTATATATCTATATATATAAGCACCGTCCGTCTGTCTGTCTGTCTGTCTGTCTGTCTGTACCCGAACTACTTCCGCATTTGTGGACCGATTGTCTCGAAATTGGTACCAAAATGTTGCAAATTTTTCAGGGGTGGCTGCTGTGGGTTTTTTTTTTAATTTTTTTATTTTTATTTTTTTTCCTCAGAGGAGGGTGTTTTTGCAAAAAAATTTTTTTTTGCAATATTTCTGAACACATGGTATCAAAATGTTGCAAAATTTTTGGCGATAGCGACGATGCGGTTTTTTTAAGTGTTACACTTCCACCCACTCACCCACTCACGCATTTACCCACATGCATGCGCATTTATGGACCGATTTTCACGAAATTAGTACCAAAATGTTGCAAATTTTTCTGAGGAAACTGCTGTGTGAGTTTTTTAAGTTTACGCCTTCACCCACGCACCCACCCGCGCAATCGCATACTTATGAACCGATTTTTTTTAAATCGGTACCAAATTGTTGCAAATTTTTTGGAGATGGCGACGATGCGGTTTTTTCAAGTGTTACACCTCCACCCACGCACCCACCCACGCGCATGCGCATTTATGGACCAATTTTCACGAAATTGGTACAAAAATGTTGCAAATTTTTCTGAGAAAGCTGCTGTGTGGGTTTTTTAAGTTTACGCCCCCACCCACGCATCCACCCACGCAATCGCATATTTATGAACGGATTTTTGTAAAAATTGGTACCAAAATGTTGCAAATTTTTTGGAGATGGCGACGATGTGGTTTTTTTCAAGTGTTACACCTCCACCCACGCATTCACCCACACGCATGCGCATTTATGGACCAATTTTCACGAAATTGGTACAAAAATTTAACGTATAAGACGGGCAACAAGAGCCAAATCGCGGATGACAATGCGTTATCCTAACGAAACTAAATAATTTTTCGTTAGAAATAAATACCGGTGCACAAAGCACCAAATTTTACTTGGACACGGCCATTGTTTACCAACATTAATATATATAACAGAGAAAAGTATAGAATCGAAAGGATCTGAATAGCTCAGCTGGAAGAGCAGTCGCCCGGCAAGCGAAAGGTCTCGGGTTCGATTCCCGATTCAGCGATTTTCGGATCTATATTTTTCTCTTGCATTCATTTATTTATTTTCCGTTAGGGGGGTTAAAGGGGTATTTGAAATTAAATCTCAAAATATGAGATTATTTCATATTTTTAAAATCTTGGCCGTGTCCAAGTAAAATTTGGTGCTTTGTGCACCGGTATTTATTTCTAACGAAAAATTATTTAGTTTCGTTAGGATAACGCATTGTCATCCGCGATTTGGCTCTTGTTGCCCGTCTTATACGTTAAATTTATATTTATATTACAGAGCCTTGTTAAAACTCTTATATTTGGTACAAAAATGTTGCAAATTTTTCTGAGAAAGCTGCTGTGTGGTTCTTTTAAGTTTTGTCCCACCCATGCATCCACCTACGCATTCAAACATTTATTCACAGACTTTTTCGAAATTTGTACTCAAATTTTGTCCGGGATGGCTACTATATGATTTTAACAAATTTTTATCACTTTATTTATCCATCCACGCACCCACCCAAGTATCCACGCACCCATGTGCATACGCATTTATTGACTTGGTCACACCAAGAAGTGATTTTTAAAAAATTTGTGTACGTGTTTGTGATTATCTGTGCAATTCGTATAAATAGACCTTTAATTTGTATGCCTTGACCATAGTAACACATTTAAATTAAATATTCTTATTTTATACATACATTTCCTTCAACATTTTTTAAATTAATGTGACATATAATACGGCTTAACCAAGATGTCTAAAGAGGGCAACGAAAATGCATGCAGCTCAAATCAGCATAATGTAAGTAGATTTTAATTTTAGAGAGAGAGAGAGAGAGAGAGAGAG
>NW_028191114.1:0-34049 GCF_048542155.1 Nylanderia fulva
CCCTTGCAAAACTACATTATTCGCTTGACCAACGAAAATACTCTAATTATTGCATGAATAATTTTTCGTAACAATTATTCAATATTTTAAACTCTCAAGAATTTTCTATCATTAATATTAGGAATTTTTCAATATATGTTATATGCGATTTCCAACATTTTATATAATAAATTTCGTGAATATTACTACAATTTAATGTCCATTACGACAAAAATATTGCAATTTACAATGAAAGCCTTATTCGGCACAAATTTTCTCCGCAAATGTAACAATTTATTATTTTACGATTGTGTGGACAAATAATACGTATTATTGTTGGTGTTTTCGATTGCGATATAACTTGTATCGAATTCTCAGATAAGAAAAGTCAGCAGCATGAAAGATGTAAAAGTTGCATCCATAAGTGATTTGTTTTTAATAATAGCCACACTTTTTTTGATTTACAGAGAATTTCGACGGATCAGATCATCCATTGAACTAGAGGGGGCATTTTGGGTCTTTTAATGATCGGCATTTAACTCGTCATGTAACTCATGGCTAATGATTTCACAAACATATATAATTATACTAAAAATGTTTTTTTTGCAAGTAAAAAATTAAAAAAAAATTACTTTTGAAATATATAAACAATAAAATTATATAATTTGTCGCATTAACATCGCGTTTGGCTCTTAGTCGAGATGAAGATGGAGTTTTTTAAAAAATAGGAGAGCTGACTGACAAATATTCTTATTAATGTTTGTTGCGTTTAGACCAGGTACGACGCCTTGGTGGGGGGTGGGGGGTTATAAACATTGAGAAAAATATTGATTTGTAAGTGTCTGAATAGCTCAGCTGGAAGAGCAGTCGCCCGGCAAGCGGAAGGTCTCGGGTTCGATTCCCGATTCAGCCGACTTTCGGACCAATATTTTTCTCGTCTTTTTCTTACAGGGGATGTTAAGAGAAGGAACAAGGGGAATTTCTGAGATCTCAACCATAGGATTCAAATTCCTCAGTTTCCAAAAATTTTCTAAATATTAATTTGTCGCATTAACATCGCGTTTGGCTCTTAGTCGAGATGAAGATGGAGTTTTTTAAAAAATAGGAGAGCTGACTGACAAATATTCTTATTAATGTTTGTTGCGTTTAGACCAGGTACGACGCCTTGGTGGGGGGTGGGGGGTTATAAACATTGAGAGAAATATTGATTTGTAAGTGTCTGAATAGCTCAGCTGGAAGAGCAGTCGCCCGGCAAGCGGAAGGTCTCGGGTTCGATTCCCGATTCAGCCGACTTTCGGACCAATATTTTTCTCGTCTTTTTCTTACAGGGGATGTTAAGAGAAGGAACAAGGGGAATTTCTGAGATCCCAACCATAGGATTCAAATTCCTCAGTTTTCAAAAATTTCTAAATATTAATTTGTCGCATTAACATCGCGTTTGGCTCTTAGTCGAGATGAAGATGGAGTTTTTTAAAAAATAGGAGAGCTGACTGACAAATATTCTTATTAATAAAATTATATATTATTATAAGAGTTTTAACAAGGCTCTGTAATATAAATATAAATTTAACGTATAAGACGGGCAACAAGAGCCAAATCGCGGATGACAATGCGTTATCCTAACGAAACTAAATAATTTTTCGTTAGAATTAAATACCGGTGCACAAGGCACCAAATTTTTTACTTGGACACGGCCAAGATTTTAAATATGAAATAATCTCATATTTTGAGATTTAATTTCAATACCCCTTTTTAACCCCCCCACGGAAAATAAATAAATGAATGCAAGAGAAAAATATAGATCCGAAAATCGCTGAATCGGGAATTGAACCCGAGACCTTTCGCTTGCCGGGCGACTGCTCTTCCAGCTGAGCTATTCAGATCCTTTCGATTCTATACTTTTCTCTGTTATATATATTAATGTTGGTAAACAAACGCATTTTTTAAGCCAGCGTGTATCAATATAAGAGTTTTAACAAGGCTCTGTAATATAAATATAAATTTAACGTATAAGACGCGGATGACAATGCGTTATCCTAACGAAACTAAATAATTTAAAAAAAAAAGGGGTATTGAAATTAAATCTCAAAATATGAGAATATTTCATATTTAAAATCTTGGCCGTGTCCAAGTAAAAAATTTGGTGCCTTGTGCACCGGTATTTAATTCTAACGAAAAATTATTTAGTTTCGTTAGGATAACGCATTGTCATCCGCGATTTGGCTCTTGTTGCCCGTCTTATACGTTAAATTTATATTTATATTACAGAGCCTTGTTAAAACTCTTATATTGATACACGCTGGCTTAAAAAATGCGTTTGTTTACCAACATTAATATATATAACAGAGAAAAGTATAGAATCGAAAGGATCTGAATAGCTCAGCTGGAAGAGCAGTCGCCCGGCAAGCGAAAGGTCTCGGGTTCGATTCCCGATTCAGCGATTTTCGGATCTATATTTTTCTCTTGCATTTATTTATTTATTTTCCGTGGAGGGGTTAAAAAGGGGTATTAAAATTAAATCTCAAAATATGAGATTATTTCATATTTAAAATCTTGGCCGTGTCCAAGTAAAAAATTTGGTGCCTTGTGCACCGGTATTTAATTCTAACGAAAAATTATTTAGTTTCGTTAGGATAACGCATTGTCATCCGCGATTTGGCTCTTGTTGCCCGTCTTATACGTTAAATTTATATTTATATATTATTCTTAACCCTTTTAGACTGCCAGCATTTTTTCATTAAAATTGAGGTTTTTTTTCCTCAAAATTTATCTATATAAGTAACATACACATTGTACACAATTTCGAAGATTTGTACCAAGCCACAAAAGTGACTTTGCCAACAGTTTAAGGGTTAATTAATACAATTAAGAATTAATAATACTATTAAATGTAATCAACAAGCGCGCGCAATATCATATAAGATAGGCGCGTAATTGAGCAAATGCTGGCAACGATAGAAAGATTAAACAGAGGAAGAGGCGAGGTACATGAAGGAGAACGAAGGAGGAAGTGTGAAAGAAAAGGTGGTGAAGAAAGAAGAGGAGGAAGAGATGGATATGGGACGAAAGAGGAGCAAAGACTAGAAAAAAAAAGAGAGAATAGGAATAGGAAAAAGGTTAGGAAAGGGGGGTAGAGGCAAAGGGGGTCGAGGAGAAAAGGATTCAGTAGGAAAGGATAGGATAGGGTACAGGGACAGGGGGGAAGAGACCCAGTTATATTGTAAGGTCGCAAAATGGCCAGGTGAGGAAGAAGAGGAGCAGAATTGTATTTAAGGGAAAGGTGAGAGGAGAAGGGGAGAAGGGAGGAGAGGAGTTATGATTTTCTGTTATTGTATCATATTGTATATATTGTACATTACAATGTAACAATATGTATGATAATGTTTGATATCAATGATATGTGATAATGTAAATAGGAAAAGAGAGAAGGAGGTTGTAAGGGGTTTGGCGGTCCTCTAAAAACGCCCCGGCAAGCCTTAATTAAGGGTAGTCCGGAATAAACCTGAACTATATGAAATAATATATTTAATATATTTATAATATATTATAATATAATTAATATATTCTTGCATAATACATTTTTATATTATAATATAATTTATTTATTTAATATATATTTAATATATTATAAATGTTTTATATTTTTGTATCAAGTTTTACATATAAATAATATTTTTTTAGAAATTAAGTCATCGATCTCTTATTTATTACGTTGCATATATTTAATACAAGACGACAAATAAGATAATTAAATTAGATTAATTTTATCAAGTTTTTAAATATATTCATTATAATTTCTATTAGGTCAATGAGGGGAATTGCAAAATAAGAACACGCTTATATTGTAATATGCTAAGATATAGTGTGACAATAAAGACAATTAAATTCAAACAATTTTTTCACGTTTTTTATATGAATTTAATTATATTTTCTATGAAGTCTCATCAATTGTGATACAAAAAATATTTTTGTGGTATAAAAAATAACATTGTTGGTATTTTCGATTGCGATATAACTTGTATCGAATTCTCGGATAAGAAAATAATCTCTATATTTATTCGTGACAAAGGCAATTCTGCAAAAGTGATTCTGACACAAAGAGTAAACTTTGTCAGCAGCATGAAAGATGTGAAAGTTGCATCCATAAGTGTATGATTTGTTTTTAACAATAGCCACACTTTTTTTGATTTACAGGGAATTTTGACGAACCAGATTCATCCATTTAACTAGAGGGGGCATTTTGGTTCTATCTAATGATCGCGGCATTTAACTCATTGCTAATGATTCCACAAACATATATAATTATACTAAAAATGTTATTTTTGCAAGTTAAAAAATTTAAAAAAAAATTGCTTTTGAAATATATAAACAATAAAATTATATATTATTCTTAACCCTCTAGACTGTCAGCATTTTTTTATTAAAATTGAGGTTTTTTTTCTCAAAATTTATCTATATAAGTAACATACACATTGTACACAATTTCGAAGATTTGCATCGAGTTACAAAAGTGACTTTCCCAGCAGTCTAAGGGTTAATACAATTAAGAATTAATAATACTATTATATGTAATTAATATATTTAATATATTATAAGTATTTTATATTTTTGTATCAATTTTACATATGTAACGGCGTGTCCGTTACTAACGCCTCGCGGGCCGATCACCCGCCCGCCACTTGAGGCTATGGCGCCTAAGGCGCCCCTAAGCACAAAAACATAAGCGATACACGGGTCACCCTATCCCAGGGGCGCCCCACTACAACCCCCAGAGGCGCCCCACTACGACGCCGGCGTTACCCCTACCACAACCTCGATGTAGAGTGGGGGAACCGCCGGCAGGGTATATAAGCCGGCTCGACGGATGAGCCCGGCACCAGTCCTGTTCCGGACCTCCTAGCCAGGCAACGGGCTTCTCGTTGTTACGCCGGGTTTCTCGGTTTCTGGCCTCCTACCTTTAGTATCGGGCAACGGATGTCTCGTTGTTACGCCGGGTTTCCCGGATTTCCGGTCTCTTACTGCTATACACCGGGTGACGGGTTTCTCGTCATTACGCCGGGTTTCCCGGTTTCCGGTCTCTTTCCTGCTACAAGCTATACGCCTCCGTACCCATATCTCTAAGTTATACCGGGGTAATTTGTAAAATCTTTTCCGGACACCGCTACAGGCTACACGCCTCCGCATTTTGTTTATACCGGGTAGTCAATAAGTTTCTCTATTTAAGGCTTTATGCCAACAAACATTTTGTTTATTACCGAGTAGTCAATAGTTTCTCTATTTAAGGCTTTATGCCAACAACATTTTGTTTTATACCGAGTAGTCAATAAGTTTTATTTAGGTTTATGCCAACAAACATTTGTTTACTTGTTTTTTTGTAAAACCAAACATTGTTAATAAGGAATAAGGAGCTGAAACCCCCCTTCCCCCCCCGAATCCGGAAACCGGGAGGGCCCGGCCCCTGGGAAGGTGAACCTTACAGGCCCCCCCCAACAAGGCCGCCCAGTGGGGATCCCATGTTAACCTATCCCGATCCCGCGGGGTAAATAATTAAAAAATCCGAAGCTATTGCCTTGGCCAAAAGACACGGAACGATCCAAGGGAACTTTAGACGGGTTTCCCCCCGCCTCCCGATTTTTGGGCCCAAAAAAACCCCCCGTATTCGAACTCACCTAGGGCCCCATATAACTCGAAATGGCCACCGGAACCCCAACCAAAACGAAAAGCTACCCCCACCCTGTTAACCGGGGAGGATCATGGTCGATCCGAAAAGGGGGTGCCCCTTCGAGGGCAAGGACCCCCGGCATTCCCGAGGTAGGAAGGCTGTCCCCGGGCTACGGCCCACCGACCCCCCGATGCGTTAGGGGCCCCGAACTCTTACGGGAGACCCCCTGGGGTATGCAACAGCGATCCCTACCAGCGGGGATTTTTTTCCCAACTGTCCGCCAGCAACCTGCCAAGCGGGTATGAGAAAGTAAAAGGAAATTTCCCGGGACGTCAACAACGCCCTAAAGAGTCCTTCCAAAAAAAACGCCACAGGTTTGCCATGATGCGGCGCGCCGGGGGATATTACCCCTGACCAACTAAAACAGCTTACAAAAAGGTCCGGGGTACCAATTTACATCCGTCGGGCGGACGTGCTACGTCGGGGATTGAGCATCCACCCCCGAACGAAAGGGCCGACCCGGGAAAAGGAAGACGAAGGACGGGCCCCAAAAAACCCCACCCCGGGGGTATTGCGGTTTACATCGGGGGATTTTGGGGAGGGGCAACAACGGGGACATACACGCCTGCACTGCCAGCACCCCCGGGAAAAAAAATTTGCTCGAGAGGGGCAAGGGGGGCCCACCTGACGCCACCCCCCCCGGGAAAACGGGGGGGCCGGGAGACTCCCCGTTTTTTCCCCCCCGATCGACCAAAAAAAAAAAACCCCGAGACCGCACCTCGGGTCCAGATCCGGACAACATTGTGGGGCCTCTCGACCGGTCAGAGATTCATTCGTAACCAAACGCCCGCCAATAAACCCCCACACCGTTAGCCCAGATTTGGGGGACCCCGATACCCTGGCCGACGGGCCCAAGCCCCCTTGCCCGACCCCCCAAGCAAAGTCGGTACGGGGGAAAAACGACCCCACGGTTCTCCGTACTACCCAATAACAACGCCGTACTAATAGGCATAGCCCCTGGCGAAATTGGAGTCACTGCGCCCGCCGCCCGATTTTACCGAGACAAAACCAAGATGGAATGCGACAGCCAGTATCCCAAAAATACCCGAGGGCAGGCAAGGCCTTTCAAAAAACGAATTAAAATTAATCGGTCCGCGGCCCGACGCAAACCCACCCCACCAAAATTTTGGCTAAACCCGGGGGCCCCCCCCTTAAAAAACGATTTTCCCCCCGTAACCGGCATGCGGGCCGGATAAAAAGGTCCAAAGAGGGGGAACCAAAGGGTTATCGACCTCCCCCAGCGCCTGGGGCTCCCGATATGCTGGCAAAGAAAAAAAAGGGGGCCCCCCGATTTGTTAAAATTCCCCGTTAAACGCGGCCTCCGGGAAAGTGCATTCCGCTCCCCACTTTTTCCGCCCCCTTTGGGGTAAGTACGGCGCACACTACTGTCCACTTGGCCCCCACGCAGGGGTTTTTGGGCAATGCCACAAACTCCGGGACCCCCCCCGCAACCGCCTTACGGTTTTTCCAGGGAGAGGGCTATGCAATTCCCCGTCATCCTTCGGACGCATTCAGCACCCCCCACCTTCCAACGGTGTCGCACCGTGCTAGGGGCCCATTAAGCCACACGTCCCGTTACTTGGCGACATGTTTTTCGATCCCTACTTTTTAGGAGCACCTAGGCCCTTGGCCCCAAATTTTTTCGCCCCTCCGTGAGCCCCCCCCGTCTCAACCCCGAAAAGTGTTTTCTCCCGGGCCAAGCCCGGGGCCTCGGGAAATTACGATCGGCCGGGGTCCCGGGCGGACCCAGAGAAAATGCGAGCCATTACCCATTGGCCCCCCCCACGACCCTCGCAGGTTCGGAATTTTTTGGGGGCGTCATGGCCCCCCGATTCCTCGCTACCTTCTCCACTATTGCCCCCCCCTCACTCGACTCACTAAAAAAAGGGGCGCTGGCCTGGGAAAAAAAAAAGAAGAAACCCGTTCCGGAAACTAAAACGGCCTTAACCCCGCACCGTCCCCGCCCTTTTCCGATTTTGCGCGACCATTTTACTACAAAACCCACGCCGCGCCCACGGGGTTGGGGGGTATTAACCCAAAACCCGGGAAGGGGGAGCGGGTTATCGGTACGCCCCCCGGCCCCCAACGCACCAGAAAATTTAGCGCTACCAAAGATCTTGGCGTGTGGGGATATACCCGGAGCGGGATTACCTCGAGGGTACCGTTACCGTCGGACCGACCACCAACTTTTAAATGGGGTTAAACCCCTCGAGGCCCCCCCGGGACCCGCCCCTGGTGTTGATTTCAACAAAGATTCGACTCCGTCCGGCGCGGGGGCACTTAACCAGGGGGGGAATGCCCCCTCTCCCGCCTCCCCCCAAACTTTCACCCGCCGAAATGCCGGGGTATACCGGAAAAAACCGGACGGGACATCCGACCGTACCCGGACTATAAAATTTAGGGTTAAAGATTATACAGGATTTTCCACAATTTTGGCTTTTGGGAAAACCAGCCGAGGAGCAATGGGGCGTGCGTGCCTACGACCAACGACCCCCCCGCTTCAGCAAGCACGACGACCCCCCCCGGGCCCTAGGATTTCCAAAAATTGGCGGGTGGGCCCCGCAATTACTGGGGCCCCCTTTTTTTGGGAAAAAGCCCGGACGTCCAGGGGCAAGTGGCGGCCAAACATAAAAAACGACCGGCTGGACGGAGATGGCCCCCCCCCGTCCGGACCAGGAACAACCGCCCCCAACCCAATCGGCCCCCGCCCGATCCACTACGGGGCCTACCGGTTTTTAACCCCTTTAGACCGGTTTTATAAGTGGATCAATGGGCCGCTCAGAAAAACCCCGCGTAGCCGTAGCCCCCGACCCCCGACCCCCCTAAATACCGGCAAGGGTGCCGGCGCCCTGGTTCCAAAACGGGGGGTCATTTTTGTCGCAACCATTTGGCCTTCTAGCCCCCCTAGGGTACAAAACCGGGCATCCCCGTGTAATCCCAAAGCAATCCTAGAGCGAGGGGGAAAACCTCGGTTAAAAAATGATCACCAGTACTAGGGGCGGCACAAAGATGGGCACGAAACCCCCCCCTTTTGTTCCCATCAAAAACCCCCAAGAGGCCACCGAATACACTCGGCCTAACCTGCACGGCCAGAGCTCGCCCCCCCCCACCCGGGATCGACCAGGAACCGCACCGCACCCCGGGCCAAGCACCCCCCAACCCATTTGGGGAAAGGGGGCGCCTACAAGGGGTCCAAACCATGCCCCCTTCCAGGGCAAGAAACCGTACAACCTAGGGACGGATGGCGACCCCCAGGGGGGAAAAACGTCGGAAGGGGACCAGCAGTCCAGAAGGGCCAACGCGTTTAAGCCAAGGGGCCCCCAAAGTACACGTACCAAACTCCCGGGGACGTTCCCCGAAAAGTTGACCTAAGGCCCCCCAGGACATGCACCCCACATCCTGTGCAGGCCTCAAGGCGGACCCCGGGAAAAAGGGAGGGGGGGGGAAAAACCGTCGGGGCATAGGACAGGGCCCCCCCGGATTTTCCAGCCCAACCCCACGCCATCTCGCGGCTCCCATCAACCCCCCACCGGCCGAAAAAACCCCGGCCCTTTCCGGGCCCCCCTACCCCCCCCCGCACCGCCGCCACCCCGGGCCCCCCGATAACCACCGACACGGTGATAGATACAGACGGGTTTTGTCATTCGCCGGGGGGTTTTTCCGGTTTCCGGCTTTCCGCTACACGCCGGGAAGGGGTTTTCGGACGGGTTCCCGGTTTTCCGGGCTTTCCCCCTTAAATAAAGGGTAAAAAACGGGGGGGCCCGTCCCCCATTTCCCCCTTCCCCCTTTAGGTTAAGGGGGGGTTTTTTTGGGAAAATTTCTTTTTTCGGACCACCGGGGGGGTTTAAAAAAGGGGGCTACCCCCCCCGGCCCCTCCGCAGTTTTTTTTTTTTTTTTTTAAAAAGGGTAAGTTTTTCCCCCCCCCCCCTAAAGTTTTCCTTAATTTTTTTAAGGGCTTTATGCCAACAAACATTTTGTTTTATACCGAGTAGTCAATAAGTTTCTCTATTTAAGGCTTTATGCCAACAAACATTTTGTTTATCTCGAGTAGTCAATAAGTTTCTCTATTTAGGCTTTATGCCAACAAACATTTTGTTTACTTGTTTCTTTTTGAATAAACCAAGCATTGTTAATAAGGAATAAGCGAGTCTGAATCTCCCCCCTTCCTCCCGAATCCTGGAACCGGCGAGCCGATCCGCGGCGTCGGGAAAGGTGAACCGTTACACATATAAATAAATATTTTTTAGAAATTAAGTCATCGATCTCTTATTTATTACGTTGCATATACCTAATACAAGACGACAAATAAGAAAATTAAATTAGAATAATTTTTTCAAGTTTTTAAATATATTCATTTATACTTTCTATTAGGTCACTGAAGGGAATTGCAAAATAAGAACGCGCTTATATTGTAATATGCTAAAATATAATAGTGACAATAAAGACAATTAAATTCAAACAATTTTTTCACGTTTATTATATGAATTTAATTATATTTTCTATGAAGTCCCATCAATTGTGATACAAAAAATATTTTATATTGTAAGCAGAATTTCGGCGACGCAGGATGCACGATCACCCGATACCGCTTTTTGAGTTTCTTATTTTATATTATTTTAAAAACAATGATAAATTATTAAATTAAGGCCATGTGTAACGAGCAATACGATATTATTTTATTATTTAGAAGAAAATTCTTAATTTGAAATAATAATTACACAAACGTTTCGAGCTCTACTTGCTCCTCTTCAGTGCGCAAAAAAATAATGATAATAAATAACGATAATAAATAAATACATACATAAAATTCTAATAAAAAATCCGCAATACATAGTCAATATAAGTTATATAGTTAAGTCATAGTTAAAACGCAAAATATATTTACAATGATATTATTTTATATATAATTTATATCTCGTTAATTTGATTTTACTCTGAATAAAAATGTATTGAATTCGAATAAGTATTTATTTCGCAATTACTGCCAAACTTAAATCATTTATTTGAACTAACTAACTATGATTTGACGCGAAAAAATATTTATTGGTAATCAAATTTATTAGGCAGTATTGAAATTAAAAATATTTATTAGTTTAATAATTTTTTTCAGTGTACAATATTTGAAGAGTTAGAAAATCTCGTAATTACATCTATATGTCAAACATGTTTTGTCGAATTCAGAGAGCCATATAAACATAGATTTCAAAGCACACAAGAATAAAGACACATCTTTGACGTGTGAAACGTTTTTCCCATCTATGATTTTTCCCTTGGCAGGGAAGCAAATTGCTTGAATATATATTAGTTTCCCTCTGCGTGAATTCTGTTGGGCATGTTTGTGCCGACACACTCGCTGTGGTCCTGTAAAAACGACTTAATTAAGAAAAGGATAGATCACAAGATGCGAAAACCGATCCATCTTGTCCACACTTGATTACCTCTTTTTTCGTTTTCTTTTTAGGGATTAAAAACAGTTGTGACGTGACGCTTTTGAAGCGCCGTCACAAGGGCGAAAAAGCCCGATCGGGTAGGCCGCGGAGACCTGGAGCGCCCCTCACTTCGGGGAGGGTGCGATCCGTCGTTTTTCGTATTTCGTCTTACCGTATTTTTTTGCGAGAATCGCCGTTGCACGCAGCATCGGCCTGTCGATGCGCGTGCGACGCGATTCGTAGGTAGAGCGACAAGGACGGCTCGAGAGAGCGGCCGGAGAGAGACATGTTAAGCAAGAGAGAGAGGGAGGATGCCGGAGTGCCGCAGCAAGAGAGAGAAGGAGCATGCCGGAATACCGCAGCGCGAAAGGAGGATGGAGCGAGCATAGGACGGAGAGAGAGCGCGGGACCACTCGCGCAAGTTAAGTATCAAGTATTCGTAATTTAATTGATATCTCGCCGCAGACTCTAGGCTGTAGGAAATATTATGAGAACCGAGAGGACTCCGGGAGCCAAGTAAACCACAGGGCCAATCCTGAAGGGGGACTACGGAGGGCCCGGCCAGGCCTCCCGTTTGTTCCCGAAGGAGAGAGGCCGCGGGAAGAAACCCGGAGGAAAATCCTGTCAACCAGCGATACATTACGGCGTAAGAATTACCTCAGCTAAAGGGGGAGGCGGGGGAGACCTTAGGGCCCCGCCATCGACCCTACCATCGAGGGATGCGCAAAAGATCGGCGCGGAACAAAAAGGTACTCGAGACGCGCGAGGCCCGGCTCTCCACTGTTTCGGTGTTCCGTAGACTAGAGAGGGTTGCCCGCCAGAACTCCACAAGTGCGGACCTCACAGGGACTCGAATTCACGCCAGAAACTGTAAGCCGCCTCTCGAGTAGTCGTAGTTACGTGTTGGTTGGTACCGTAGAGATTGATCGTATACCGTAATTACCGTGAGTACCGGTAACCTACTCTCAATTTTCGTATCGTTTTGTGTGTGAGAGAGCGGTCTCTCTCTTTTCGTTTTTTCGGGATATCGTATCGCGGGGCCAGCCGACTTTGTGTTTCGCGAAGAGAGCCCTCTCCGAAAAGTGCCGCCGACAGTCTATCGTCTCGAAAATAATTATCGTAAATTCGGGTTACCGAAATATTCAGAGTCACGTTTTTATTAGCTCGATTATTAGATTTTCGGGATTTGCGTGTAGCCGTCTCCGCGAGTTTGTTAACTATTTCATTGTTCTCGACTCGGCGAGAAAGTCGTGCGAGAGAATCACGAAATCTCCGTCATCTAGTTGTTATCTTGTTTTTTTGCATACCGTGCCGTGTCTCGGAATATCGTATTGTGACCTCTGTCTATTCCGCGTGCCCGCGAAAATAAGTTAAACCATCATAACGTTTACCGATTTTGTATTTGTTATTCCGTTTGTATATTATTGTCGCGAAATTATATAAAATGTTTCACCTTGTATAAGTAATACTAATTTTGTAAGTAAATTCCGAAAATACCGTTACTCGCAGATCTTATTATATTATATTTTTGATTCACTATCGCTAGTTTATATCTTACTGTTTGTTACATAATTTTATGATCCAATTGTATGTATCCGATGTTAAATTGTAAATCCTAAGTGTCAAATATATATATCTGTCAAACTCTAACACCACGTGTATGTCTCTCTATACCTCTCTCTCAACCATAGACCCATCACTCCTATAGACCCCGCGACTCTGTATGACTTTTGGAGAAGTGACGTTAAGTACCGTTCACAGTATTATCGTGGCGCGTTCACACGCGCCTGGCGCCCAACTTTACCGTGAGTTAATGAACGCCCCTAAGGGCGTAGAATTAACTCTTCTGATACCGATTTTTACCGTTTTATTAGTTAAACTTGGAGAATCTTTAAATTGAACGCTCCCCTGTCCGAACTTGGCGTTTCGGCACAGGAAAAGACGTTGCACAGTATTGTATTATGTTGAACAAAATAAAAATAGAAATATTTTCTATTCAATATTTTTTTCTTAAGAAGATGTTAACAGTGCGTATTTTCTGTCTAAAATTGATCTTTTTTTCTCTAATTTATTCTTTTCTCGAATTTGTTTTTTCTTCTTTTTGCAATCTTTTTACAATATACGGTACATATATACAGGGTCGATCTACAGTTTTGTGGCCCTTAAGCTATATGATCTTAAAGAGGCCCCATGTTTTTTACAAGCATCTCCTTCTTCCTCTTTGCAGTTGTAAAAAAAAACAGGACGCGCGTTGCGAATAATAATATGCAAATGTATTTTTTTATATATTTTTATATCTATTTATACAACTATTCTTGCGAAGGAATTAACGTATCATCTCCATAGTTACAAAATAAACAACTTTCGATATTTTAATTAAAATAGGAAAACTATAATTTCTTTTCGGCTGACCGCGAAACTATTGTAATAAATTTTTTTATGATATATGAATAAAAACCATAATTGATAAAAAATAGAAAAATATTCCATGACAAAATACATTCTGATTACAATAAAAGGATTACAAATGAAATTTCTTGTATAGCTAACACGTAAAACTAGCGTTTATTTTAGATTGTAAAATTCATTTCAATTCTATTTAGTATTTAATTAACTGCATTATTTAATGTATTGAAAAATTTAGGAATCTTGGAAGAAGACAGAATTTATTTCATCGAAATTTTGCAAATGGAAAGCTAAAAAGGTTGCTTTTTGTTTTAAATTAAAAAATTTTATATCTCATTGAATTATCAATATTTTATGAAGATTTTGGCTTTCGAAAAGCTGCACTGAAAAAATAAGTTATTGAGTTTGAATAAGTATTTATTTTGATATTGCCGAATAAATCATTTATTTGAAACTAATAATATTGATTTGAATTGAAAAATATTTATTTTATGTAACAAAATTCTTTTCTCAAACAAATAAATATTTGTCTCATATAAAAAATTTATTTTACGACAGTAAAACAAATATTTATTAATGTAATAATTTTTTTTCAGTGCAGATAATTAATTAAACAATAAGATATATAATTATTAATTTTGTTAAGAAAGAATAATTCTTATTAGTCGAACAATTATTCTAATATATCTAAAGAGAATATTCTCTAAAGAATTTTATTTATGTTTCGAAGAAGACTTACTTTCTAAAGAATAACAATATATATATATATTTATAATATATATATATATATATATATATGTGTATATATGGTAGATTGTATATTTCTTTGAAAAATACATGAAAATATGCATATATCATCAAAATATATAAAAAGCAATATTAAAATTGTGTTCAACTATGTGCATAAAGAGACACATTTATATATGGTATGTTTTATTGTCATTGACACGCTTAGATGCGTGTGCGAGATGATTTGACAGTAAAAATATATTAGTTGTCTGATTCAATATGTTGAACACACTAAAATGGCTTTTTGACATATATATATTACTGTCGATAATAGCGGAATTAAAAGTGTCGGTAATTATCGACAATTAGTTCCTCTCAAATGAGGGCGCTAACCCGTCGGAGTTCGGCCAACGCTTCCGGCATCCCCTTAACTGATAAAATATTCCTCCCAATGTAACCAATCGATTACAATTGGGAGGTGAATTTAGTCTCCCAGTTAACATAAATAAAAAATTAGCCATACACAATTTATAAAGATATAGAGAGCAATTCTAACGGGATCTGTCAGAAGTTAACATGCGCAAGTCAGCTCTGATGTGCACGTTATAAGTGAACGTCGCATTACCTATTAAGACAAGGACCAGAGAAAAACCCGGCACTACCGGATGAAACACCTATCGTCTATTCTTTTACGCTTTTATTATCTTGTCATTTCAATAGTTGCGAATACTTACCACACACCAGAACTGACAGTGGATTTTGCATATCTATATTCCGCTTCATTTTGGAGGCAAGTGTAATCCTACCTTATCTATTTCTGCTTACCGTATATTGTTTAACCCTGTTCTCCTACCACCGCCTATTAGCGAATTGAATAACGCTAATTCCTCAGTACACATTAGAAAGTATTCCTGTCAGAAGGTAACATTCGCAAGTCATCTCTGAGGTGCACGTTAGTAAAGTGAACGCGCATTAGTCTCTTAAGACAAGGACCAGGAACCCGGCTTCGGATGATTACCTATCTCTCTATTCTTTTTACGGCTTTTATTTACCTTGCATTTTCCAATAGTTGCGATACTTTACCCACACCAACTGACATTGATCTTGCATATGAATTATTCGATGCATTTGACAAGTGTACACCACCTAACCCCATTTACGGAGACAGGGTTACTACATATATAGGTAAGCAGTAATATAGTAAAATACATAGATTATATTTATATTGCAAGTACAATCGGTTAACAAAGTATGGCGATATGGTTAAATAATACGTACTAGTATTAGGATAAAATATAGTAATATGTCACCTGATTGCCCGCTGCCGTGGCAGAGGCATACATACTTGAAATAAATCTAGGAATTCAGAGTAAATCTATGGCCTAGGTCTAGGATACTCAAAATACAGAGTTCGGAGGTATGTGAAATTGAATTTAAAATTAATTA
The DNA here is from genome assembly GCF_048542155.1 of Nylanderia fulva. Classification (NCBI taxonomy): domain Eukaryota; kingdom Metazoa; phylum Arthropoda; class Insecta; order Hymenoptera; family Formicidae; genus Nylanderia; species Nylanderia fulva. The sequence goes on from NW_028191114.1 coordinate 15,712, forward strand.
TTAAATAAAATGATTAAATATGATGAGTGTCCGTCGCGCTTTACTATTTAGATATGTGAACTAGGCTTAACTCTCACAAGGTTAGACGATGCTAATGTGCCTTGCCTATTGTACACTCGCACTGTGTTCTTCCTCTTATCTGAAGATTCTGATTGTCCTCCTCGGTACCGTCGGTCCCGAAATGCGGCTATTCTCGTTGTCTTCGGACCCCACCTCTAATAGCTGGTTAGACTGACTGTTGTTATAAGTACTGACTTGACTGTGCTGGCGGAAACCACTGCCGTTCCGTGCTGGGTGCAGGATATATACCGTAAAATTTGGCTCACTCCTCCCATCGGGCCATGCGTGCTTAGCCAATGCAATGGCAAGTGAGATACGCCGGGGAAGTAGCCGGAGATATCTGTTCCTGGTAGAGATTGCGTCGGTTAAGTCCCGGAGAGATGGCTTCTCAGTAGCGATAGCGGTGCTTCTTTGGTGACTCACCGCTATGCGCTTGCAACGGGCCTTCCTTATCTTATTCTTGGTAGCGATATTAGCAACGAGTTTTCAGCGTTGCATCCATGCGTCGTTCTAGAACCTTCTAGAATCCTCTAGATGTTTCCTTGAGAGGTAAAGCCGAGTTCACATAATAAAGCGGGTTTCACATACAATTGTCCAAATCATAGTACACTACCCTATAACCGATATATATATATATATATACTATATATTATATTTTAGGTATTATTCTTTAGAATATGTCGATTCCTTTTGCGATTTAAAATAAAATGTATTACTCGTAAATATAGATTAAAATAATCTTATTTGCCTTAATTTATATTCGTATTTGAATGTAAATTGTAGAAAAGTTTAATTGTAACTTCTATTATTATTTTATGGTTAGAATTTAATAATCATGATAGACAGGTAAAATTTATCAATTTACATTTACATTGCATAGCTATAATACTTTCGATTGTATGACGGATATTGCATATGATTTTTGTCTCCTAATTTATAAATGAGAGTTTTAATAGTATATTTGCTATAGGCATGCTTATTGGCTGGTAATGTTAGTCTTCATATCTGTCGTTGGTCGGTAAGGTAGTACCGTCTAAAGAAAAGTCCTACATATTCGTGGCTGTATGAAATGTGTAAAACACTCAGGGGTTAGAGCGTTCGACGGTATAGTATAATTAGGGGTTATGGTCATACAATGTGTACGGTGTCTAGGGGTTCGCAAGTGTAAATGATATGGAGTATACAGGGGCATTAGTAGCATGAAATATGTAAGGTGTTTCAGGGGTTAGAACATATATTCGTTGTCTGATTTAGGCGCGCTTATTCTCTAACCTGTATGTTTCCTAACGAATGATCCGGAGCGGAGCACCCTTGTTAATTATGTCTTTTATGATAGAAATATTATTTAAAAGTGGATTGCTACTCCCATTGTCATTTGTGAGAAAACATGTTTTAACTTATAAGTAATTATATGTGTGATTAAATATTTGTTAATACCGGTCTTTCATGTAGGTTAGAGATTGTCATGACTAATATGTTAAAGGATAAATTTTTGAAAAAGATTCAAATTTTAAAATTTGTCTGGACGTTACATCTCCCCTCCTATTTGAGAATAAAACCCGACGTTGACCTAGGGTTTTGTTCGAGGTTATAAAGATGCTGCTGTAAGTCGTTGTATGTCTGGGGAATAGTGATATTTGTAGATTTCATTTCTCCAGGTCGTCTGGTGTTATAGCCTTAAAGTTGGGGCTAACTTATCACTGGTGGTTCCTTTGGCAGTGCAGGGGGTGCGTCTGAGACGGTGGTGAGAAGGGTGGCATCTTCTGGAAATTTATTTTTTCCTTCCTTTTCGTTCATATTCTTGCGGCTGAGGTGGAGCAAGAGATTAGCTATAGAGTCCCATAATGCTCCTATTAAATGTAGACTACATCCATATACGGTATGTAGTGCATATCCATGGATGATGGTATCAATTGCCAATTTAGCAATACGAACGATCATAAATACTCCAGCGACACCGGCCGTGGCTGATCCAAAACTCATGAATCCTCTCCATATTTTTGCCGCGGTGTTGTCTACGATTTTGTTGAGCGATTCTTCGTCTAGTAGTTTGTATAGTGAGACGGAGTCGGTATTAACTGGGTGTCCAATGAGCCCTCGGGCGACGGCGTTGAGCAGTGCCGGTTTCTCTGCGGGAAACATAATGTGATCTCTTAATTTTTCTATGTCCTGCTACGTGTAGATTCCACTGACAGCTAATGGTCCAGGTGTTAAATAACTCCAGGTAAGAGATGCCATGGGTCGCAGTTGTTGAGGTGGCAACTGTCTTACTTGTGCCTTTGGTGTGAACTGAACCCAGGTGTCCTCTATTCAATATAACGTTGGTAATTCTTGAGAACATTCTCGTTCGTTCCCGATCTTTGTGACGATTCTTGATTTGGGCGTAAAGAAGTAAGAGGTGTTTCTGACGGTTACGGGTAATTCGTTATAACATTCTTTGGTTGGACGTACGGTGACTTCCACGGGGATGCATTTTATGATCTGGACAGCTTCTCCAGTGGTGACGGCCATATATCCCGGCGATTTCATTAGACTATACGCGAATTCATCAGGCAAGAGAGTTGCAAAAGATAAGGCGTTGGTTATTACTTGTCTTTCTAGTTCACATTTTTGTTGTATGACATTATGATACAAAGATGTCATTTGATGTCGGATATGTTTTTCAACATACACAAACTTGGAGTTCATGTAAGTGAATATATCGAGGTTATCCACAGGGATCGTACCTTTGTTGGTAAAAGTTTGGCCTTGCTTTGTTTCCAAAATAAATAATTTCAGATGTTCCGTGCGAAGCAGGGTGTATCCGCATAATGGCTGCTCTTTGGTTTTTGTTAAGGCGAACGTGATGTCTTGCGTAGTGAGACTGTAGACAATGGGGGAGTCATCACCTGTTATCTTGGTCGCTAGTCCCTCGTATAGAACATCGTATTGATTGAAGTTGCAGGATTTCATTGGTACTGGTTTCCAAAAGGTGTAACCGTCGTCGGAGTCCAAACAGAAGCTGTCGGCCAGTGTACAGATGGTTCCTGACCTTAACTTGATTTTACCGTGTTCGAGTTGTACTGGCACATAAGATGATTTGAGTGAGATTTTTGCGACTGCTTGAACAATTACGTTGTCCCATGTGCCGTAAGGGTCAGAATATTGCGTACCCTTACACGTTCCATCGGTTTTTAATTCACCAGCCAGCGTAAGGCTGTGATAAGAAGTTTGGTTGATTTTAAGTCCACTAATTAAGTGAGCAGGTCCCAAGGAAGTAGTACCGTCTTGAAACATTCGCAGGCATTGAGAATATCCGGTTTCCTGGACGTAATCTGCTTTTCCGTTAAAGACGACCGAGATGTGCGAATGCATGCCACAGTGATATATCGTGCGGGATATCTCTAGTTTGCACTGTATAACTTCTGCATAGTTATATTCGGAAAGTTGTAATAGTTGTATATAAGTTTCTGTGGAGTTTGGGGTTTGATGATGGAGATTGCATTCTCCTACATCTAAGAGGGAAACGGCGGTAATGTTGAGATGCTGTCCACCACAATCAAATCCAATCAAGGCGAACGAAGTTTTAACGGAAAGTATTAGAATAATCCCTAACATCATGACAAGCTGTAACGCACAATCAACTGGTTTACTAAATTAAATATTTTTATATATATATATTTTTTTATATGTGCGTGTGTATGCATTTATAGATATATACATGTGCATGTGCGAAGGTAGTCCTGGCTTCGGACATGATAATGGCGCGTGATGAATCTTTTAATAATTGAATAGTATAATATTGTTACGTCCCTGATCTTTCATCCCCTGAATATCATCTCTTGTGTCGTGGAGCTTCATCGTTAAGGGGGGTTGTTTATTGATAACCGCCCAGTGGTTGTTTTCAGGCTCCATGACAGTTTTGGTCTAGCTGTCATCTCGTACGGACGTGACTTGACCAGAGAGCAATCTTCTTTCTTTCGTGTGTACATTAGTCATTGTATTTCATCATTGTATAAAGGATCATTTCTTCATAAGAGAGTGTATTTATTTCGCGAGCCGCGAGTGAGTGAGAGTGTGTGCGAGAGACGTCTTTTGCGAGAAAGAACGTCTGGAGGACGTAACATTTTGGGGGCTCGTCCGGGATCGGATCGAAGGAATATCTCACCGCAGCGGAACGGAAACGTCGAGAATGATACATTCCCCGAGAATTACCCGTTCACAAGCTCCGTCTCGAACGACTGGCAGCGAGGAATCAGGAGAGAACAAAATCTACAGCTAAGTCCTTCTAATAATAGAACGTGTGGAAATTCGGGTACGCATTTTTTAAATGAGAGGGAGAACGATTTTCGCGCGATATTAGGGTACAAATTAAAACCTGATACTTATGACGGGACAGTATCACTTCGTGAATTTTTCTCGCAGTTTAACTTAATTGCTCAAGCGAATAGTTGGGATGATACAACAAAGACTGTTGCACTCGCTTCGAATTTGAGGGGAAAAGCGCGTTCAGTATTAGAGACGGTAGAAGACGTGTCCAATTTAGAATTCAACGAATTAAAATCAAAACTTGAATTGCGTTTTGGAGAAGGACTCTTATCACAAAATTATTACGTTCAATTTACAAATCGGAAACAAAAGATTGGGGAAGATTTGGCAACATTAGGTTCGGAACTTGAAAGATTGGTTCGCCTTGCGTATCCCGAGTGCCCACACGAAATCCGAGATAAAATCGCCTGCGCGCAATTCATTTCAGCGATATATGATAATTTTGTCAAACGAACTTTACAATTAGAAAATATAACCTCATTGAGTTTGGCAATTGAAAGGGCAAAAGCCATAAAAATAATTCAAGGGGAGGGTTACGAAAGAAAGATAGATTAGCTCCTTTTCTCGAGAGAAGTTTAGAAAAATAATTAAGTAGATTGGAGCCCGAAAATGTCGATTTTCATTTAAAAATTCGGGGGGATGTTTTAATTTAAAAAAAAATAGAATAAGTTACTGCGCATTTTATTTTTCGTTACAGAGTCTTCAATTTGGAAAGAAATTTGTCTTTAACCTGAGAAGAGTTTCCTGAATGGCGGGAAAATTGATCTCCCAGCTTAGTCTTCGAGGGAGAAAATTTTCATCCGTCTTTATTCTACTCTAAGAAGACTGTCTTGCCCGCGGTTTTTGATCCGTGGTTTTCCCGCGGGACTTTGAGCAAATGCCGAGACAGGGACTTGGGGAGTCCATGAGGGACGATGGGTCCACGGAAGATACCCCCCCCCCCCTTGTCTGAACCGGAGGACGAAGGGAGACTGGGACTTATCTTCAAGGAATTTTGAAAGTCGATTGGGACCAAATTGACGGAGTCGCTCGGTAACCTGCGGCAGCAGCCCAGGGTAGGGCAGGAAGACTCGTCGGTGCCCTGGAATCGACAATTGATACAGTTGTACTGTGGACTTGGATTGGCGAATATAGTCCAACGGATGTGCGACGGGATCCAGAATGGCGGATTGTTTGGTAACCTGTGGCAGGAGCCCAGGGTAGAACAAGAAAATTCGTCGGAGTCTTGAGGTCGGCATCGGAATGCAGAGTTATTGTACAGCGTTGGATAGCCCTCTGTTTTTGATTGTCGGGACGACAATCTTGAAGAAGGGGGGCAGTGTTACGTCCCTGATCTTTCATCCCCTGAATATCATCCCTTGTGTCGTGGAGCTTCATCGTTAAGGGGGGTTGTTTATTGACAACCGCCCGGTGGTTGTTTTCAGGCTCCATGACAGTTTCGGTCTAGCTGTCATCTCGTACGGACGTGACTTGACCAGAGAGCAATCTTCTTTCTTTCGTGTGTACATTAGTCATTGTATTTCATCATTGTATAAAGGATCATTTCTTCATAAGAGAGTGTATTTATTTCGCGAGCCGCGAGTGAGTGAGAGTGTGTGCGAGAGACGTCTTTTACGAGAAAGAACGTCTGGAGGACGTAACAATATACATGATTTTACCGTCGTTATTTTATTATTTTATGTTTGTTTTAGACTCGCACATGGACATATATATATGTGTGCGTGCAATCATACATACGTGTACGAGTGCATGCTAACGCACGGGTATATATGTTATAAACTAATTTTGCGTCTTATATCTATGTATATCAATTGCGCGGTTGCAGGTTTTCTGCCCGTGTCTTTTGTAAGATTCGTAAAGATTATTCGAAAGGTTGCTATTGGGTGAAATATAATTAGCTCGTTCACTGGTAAAGCTGGAGTCGTTTTCTCCGAGTTAATGCAAGTATGAGCGTATAATATATTACATTTTTAAGTACGTTAAGGTTTTCGCGAGGCTATTCATAATGGTTGAATACTATATTGATAGATAACTCTCGCGAATTCATAATGGTTGAATACTATATTGATAGATAACTCTCGCGAGGAACGGAGTTATTACCAGTGAGCGAGTTAACGATAATCTGTAATAATATAAGGTGTATCGTATTAGCTAGAATATTGCGTGGATATGAGTCTCATGCAATATCAGGAGTTTTGTATGAAATGTACTTAAGTAAAGCATACCTCATACAAAGATGAAAAATAATGGCTAGAAATAGTAAGAATAAAGTTTTGAATAATGTACAGGGTTCCATGCTGAACAACCTGTTTAGCTAGGGTGGTTTTCTGAAATGAGAATTTTACATATATCGTATTACTAAAATATACCTGTAATTTTAGCGTTGAGATTTTAATAATCTTATAGGCGTCCGAGCTGATAGCGAACCTGCAATTAGGAATACATATATTATTATATATGAATAATCTTGGATATATATTGTCACGTCCGGCCGTATAAATTTTTTTTGTTTACTCCAAGTTCCTTAAACGCTATTTGAAAAGCGCGCCAAAGCCGGCCATGACGCTTAACTCCGCCTAGAAATTAAGCGTGGCGCTTCGTAGCGCCTAAGGGTCTCCCACCACGGTGAGAGCCCCTACTCCGGAGAGTTCCCCCTCTCCAGGCCGCCGCAGGCCCGAGCCGCCGAAACGAAGGACCTCAGAGCAGTCCCGAATTTCGGCAGTTCTCTGCGCGACACCGAACAGTATAGTCGCACTTCTAAATTCTAAGTCCAAATTCTAAATCCTAACTCTAATTCTAAAATTCTAACTCTAAGTATAATATTCTAACTCTAAATTCTAAGTCTAAATCTAAATTCTAATTCTAAGTTTTAGTCTCGAATTTTGTACTACTATACGAATAAATCAGTGTATTCATGTGTGAAAACTAGTGTTCAGTATTCTTCAAAACTTCCACTCCCGTGATAAAATACGATAGCGTTTAAATTTGTCATACGGCGTTTGAATTCAGAATAATTCAAACTGTGTTTGGAGCGGACCACCGCTCATCACAGTCAGAATTAACATTCTCAGCATTTGCCAAAATAAGGAATTGATAGTGAGGTCCGCCGCATATCAACCCTCCTTATTTGAGTAATCATTCAGAGGATGCATCAAATTCAATATGTCTAAGACGCGACGCGCGGGAAGGAAGAATCAATTACGAAAACTAAACCGACTCTATCGTGAATCAGCGACCGAGGAATATTCTCAATTCCTCGAAGTGGAATATCAGGCCGATCCTGAATACGAGAACATTTTTAATATTAAAAATAATAACAACGACGAACTCTTACCGTGGAGGTGCATACCAATAACTTTCCGACCACGACGCCTGCCGCCGCCCAACATCCCAGTGAACGACCCTCGCCGCACGCACTACCTCCAAGTACGAGCCGACACGATCAAGAAAGTGCTACTAAAGGTAAGTGAAATTCACGTTAACCTAAGGAATCGCGCGTGTTAGCAAATTCAGAGACGCTTCTACCACGTGGAAGAGAACATTCTAGAAAAATCTCCGACGCATTTTTCCTCTTTTCCATCGTCACTGCGGAAGCTATAAAAAAAGGGTCAGGCCATAAAACTAGGGTCGACCACCACACGCGGTGCAACCCTCGGAATTCTAACACGCATCTGCACGATGCGGAGGGAGGGGGGAGAACGTATTACCCTTAAGGTAGCAATTACGACGTGGAGCCTATCTGTAATTCCACAGTTGAACCGTCGGTAATTGCTCAGTAAGACACTGGTAAGGTACCAGTAAGGTGTCGATAACTAGTTGTTAAAAAAACGTACGTCGGTATATTGTCGGTAACGTCGGTAAAAGAACGTATGTCGGTATATTGTCGGTAACGTCGGTAAAAGAACGTATGTCGATATATCGTCGGTAATGTCGGTAAAAGAACGTATGTCGGTATATTGTCGGTAACGTCGGTAAATCGAGAGTGTTCACAATTGATTATTGTTTAAATGACTACTTTGTTGTACGGATTTACGAAGTTATTTCTTGAGACACAAGGATTTTTAAGAGATTGAACTATTTGCGTTTTTCCGTGTTAGAATTCCGAGGGTTGCACCGCGTGTGGTGGTCGACTCTAGTTTTATAGCCCGACCCTTTTTTTATAGCTTCCGCAGTGACGATGGAAAAGAGGAAAAATGCGTCGGAGATTTTTCTAGAATGTTCTCTTCCACGTGGTAGAAGCGTCTCTGAATTTGCTAACACGCGCGATTCCTTAGGTTAACGTGAATTTCACTTACCTTTAGTAGCACTTTCTTGATCGTGTCGGCTCGTACTTGGAGATAGTGCGTGCGGCGAGGGTCGTTCACTGGGATGTTGGGCGGCGGCAGGCGTCGTGGTCGGAAAGTTATTGGTATGCACCTCCACGGTAGGAGTTCGTCGTTGTTATTATTTTTAATGTTAAAAATGTTCTGGTATTCAAGATCGGCCTGATATTCCTATTCCACTCCGAGGAATTGAGAATATTCCTAGGTCGCTGATTCACGATAGAGTCGGTTTAGTTTTCGTAATTGATTCTTCCTTCCCGCGCGTCGCGTCTTAGGCATATTGAATTTGATGCATCCTCTGAATGATTACTCAAATAAGGAGGGTTGATATGCGGCGGACCTCACTATCAATTCCTTATTTTGGCAAATGCTGAGAATGTTAATTCTAACTGTGATGAGCGGTGGTCCGCTCCAAACACAGTTTGAATTATTCTGAATTCAAACGCCGTATGACAAATTTAAACGCTATCGTATTTTATCACGGGAGTGGAAGTTTTGAAGAATACTGAACACTAGTTTTCACACATGAATACACTGATTTATTTGTATAGTAGTACAAAATTCTAGACTAAAACTTTGAATTAGAATTTAGATTTAGACTTAGAATTTAGAGTTAGAATATTATACTTAGAGTTAGAATTTTAGAATTAGAGTTAGGATTTAGAATTTGGACTTAGAATTTAGAAGTGCGACTATACTGTTCGGTGTCGCGCAGAGAACTGCCGAAATTCGGGACTGCTCTGAGGTCCTTCGTTTCGGCGGCTCGGGCCTGCGGCGGCCTGGAGAGGGGGAACTCTCCGGAGTAGGGGCTCTCACCGTGGTGGGAGACCCTTAGGCGCTACGAAGCGCCACGCTTAATTTCTAGGCGGAGTTAAGCGTCATGGCCGGCTTTGGCGCGCTTTTCAAATGATGTTTGATAGTTTTAGGATTTATTCCTTATAGATAGAAAAAAAATTTACATACCCGGACATAGTAATAAAGCCGGACGTGACACCTCCCCCCTTAAAAGAAAATGTTGGACCATGTTCCAACGTTTTCCGAGCTTAGTAGTAGAATTTACAAAGTATAATTTTGTTAAACTATCACTGAGTCTATACTCCTTCGTTGAGGAGATTGCGCAGTTCTTTGTAGTCTATAGGCACTTCACTTTGGACTTTTTCTGTCGGGGGTGCAAAAACTTCGGTCGTCGAAGGGGGATTTAGGGGTGTTAGCTCTCATCCGTTGTCCTGGTTCTCGTCCGCTGGTTTTCCGAGGTGCAGTAGAACGTTTGTTACTGAGGTCCAAACGGCTCCCAGGAGGTGCAAACTCCATCCATATACGGAATGGAGTGCGTAGCCATGTATCAGTGTATCGATAATTAGTTTGGCGACACGAACGATGACGAATATTCCAAGGACTCCAGCGCTTGCTGATCCGAAACTTACGAATCCTTTCCACAAGCGGGCTCCCGTATTTTCTGCTAGTTGGTCGAGGGTTTTCTCGTCCAACAGGTTTAGCATAGAGAAGCTTCCCGCGGGGACTTCTTGTCCCATTGCTCCTCTAGCAATTGTATTGAGCATAGAGGGTTTCTCCATGGGAAACATAATGTGGTCGCGAAGACGATCAAAGTCTTCGCTGGTATAGATGCCGCTGGAGGCGAGTGAATCTGGACTGACGTATCTCCATTGTGGTTTGGTTAGTGGTTGAATCATCGGCGGCGCCATTGATTCCACTGGCTTTGGAGTTAAACGATACCAGATGTTGTGTACTTGATACATCGCTGGAAGTAGTTCGTGGCAATCCCTGGGTGTTCCTGTTTTGGTAAGTATCCTTGATCTTGGCAGCAGGAAGAGGGATTTGTTTTGGTGGGTGACGGGGAGTTCGTTGTAGCATCTTTCAGCTTGTCGTACTCGGCACTCCACCGGTACGCATTTGATCAAATGGAGGACTTCGCCTGCCGTAATGGCGGTGTAGCCTGGTGCCTTCATGATTCGATGCGCCATTTCGTCCGGGGCGATGCTGGCGAGGGAGAGAGCGTTTTGTAGAATTTGTCTCTCTAAAGCACATTTTTGCTTTATTATGTCTTGATACAATTGTGTCAATTGTGTTTTCAAGTGTTTTTCCACGTAAATGAATTTGGAATTTACGTAGGAAAATATATCGAGGTTATCGATCGGGACTCTGGAGTGGCCCTTAAACGTATGTCCAGGTTGAGTCTCGAGTATGCAGAGTTTGGGATGTTCCGTCCTCAAAATTCTGTAGCCGCACACGTTTATTTCCGTGGTTCGTGCTAAAGCAAAGGTGGTTTCTTGCGTGGTGACTGTGTAGATAGTCGGTGATTCCCTCTGTGTGGGCTTAGATGAGAGGCGGTGTGCTAGGCCTTGGTAGAGAACGTCGTAGCGATTGAAGTGGCAGTTATCGCTGGGTAGCGCCGTCCAATATGTGGTTGAGCCATCTGCGTCGTTGCATTCTCCTTCAGCTACGGGACATCGAGCACCGGAGGGTAATATTACTTCATTGGTGCTATGTCTGACGGGGAGCTCGAGTCTTCGGGTGGTAATTTTAATAGATGCTTGAACGACCACGTTATCCCAAGTGCCAAACGGGTCGCTGAACTGAGTTCCGAAGCATGTTCCGTCGGTTCTGGTGGTTCCTGCGAGGGTCAAGCTACGGTGGTTGGTGGTGTAACGTCCAGACAAATTTCAAAAATTCAATCTTTTTCAAAATTTTATTCTTTAAACATATTAGTCATGACAATCTCTAGCTTGCATGAAAGACCGGTATTAACAAATATTTAATCACAAATATAACCATTCGTAGGCTAAAACATGTCTTCTCACAAAAAAGCAATATAAAAACAACACCTATAATACTAACTAAATATGGTATAATATAGTATAATATAGATATAATATATTTAGTTTAATAAGAAAAATTCTCATTGATTATTTGTGAGAAAACCTGTAATAAGGTTAAGAACGTATATATGAATATATATATATGTCAATCGTATACTTTGACGACGCTATACATTCTCCGGTGATTTCAATGACTGTATAAGACATATGGTATTCTCTGGTGATTTCAACGACAGTATAGGTTATAACGTTTGACATATAATACAATTATTTCCTTTTTCTCTCTTGACTTAAATGGATAGTAGTTATTTATTTTTTGAATAAATTTCGATTTGAATAAATTTCGATTAATTATACAGATCGACTATTACGATATAATATTCATTTTACTAATATTAAAAATGTATTATTCAATAGTATTAAACTTTAAATATGTACGCGATATATATATATTAACACACAAAACTTCTTACAAATACATTTACTTATAATTATAAAACCCAAAGATCATATACATAGCGCAAAATAACATTATATCCATCATACGCCCAAAGGAATCGACATACTCTATATAGGATAGTACCTAAGAATATATGTATACCACTTATAATGTAGTATATTATAATAATTGGATAATCAAACGTGAAACCCGCTTTACAATTGTGAACTCGGCTTTACTCTCAAAGAAACCCCCAGAACATTCCAGAAGAACGACGCAACATAGAAGCTTCTGGAAGGATCCAGAAGTATGATGCAGTCGATGATGCAACACAGAAGCAAGTTGCAACCTGCAAACCGATAACGGAACAAAGAGAGTCTTAACGCATAGCCAACCGTTATCGCTACCGAGAAAAGGATAAGGAAAGTCGGAGCGCCCGGCGATGAATCATCGAAGGGACACCGCTATCGCTACTAAGAAGCCATCTCTCCGGGACTTAACCGTCGCAATCTCTACCTGGAACAGATTATCTCCGGTACTTCCCCGGCACATCTCTCCTACCATTGGCTGAGCCACATCGCCCGATGGGAGGAGCGAGCCCCATTTTTGGGTATATAAACCCGGCTCCCGGCACGGAACGGCAGTGATCCCGCCGCAGTCAAGAAGTAAAGTTATCCAGCAACCAACCAAGCAATTACTACGGAGCTCTGAAGACATCGAGACATAGCCGCCATTTCGGACCGAGGTACCGAGGCTTCTCAGCTCTTCAACTCAGAGGGAAGAACATAGTAGCGAAGTGTACCACCTCAAGGCACATAAGACATTGTCTAACCTTGTGAGTATTTAAGCCAGTTCACATATCCCTAAATAGTAAAGCGCGACGGACACTCATTATATTTAATCATTATATTTAATTAATTATTTAACCACTGAATTTCGAACTCAATCTTATTTCATTACGAACTCTGAATTTAATTATTTAACCACTGAATTTCGAACTCAATCTTATTTCATTACGAACTCTGAATTTAATTATTTAACCACTGAATTTCGAACTCAATCTTATTTCACATTACGAACTCTGAATTTGAATACAGACATAAGTCATATATTACTCTGATTTACGATTCGTATCTGCATACGCCTGCGTTACAATCGCCTATATATTCAATATTTTACTCGATACTATTTAACTATATTTAACCGATATCGCATGTCTATTTAACTTGTTGTACTTGCAATATAAATATATTATATATGTATTTTATTGTATTACTGCTCACTTATATATGCATATAGTCCCGTATCCTACTACCTATTAGCGAATTGAATAACGCTAATTCCTCAGTACACATTAGAATATTATATCCTGTCAGAAGGTAAATTCGCAAATCATCTCAGAGATGCACGTTTAGTAAAGTGAACGTAGCATTAGCCTAATAAGACCAGGACCTGAGAACCCGGAATAACCGGATGTATACCTACCTCTCTATTCTTTTATGCTTTTAATACCTTGCACTTTCCAATAATTGCGAATTACTTTACCATACCGACTGACAGTGATCTTGCATATTAATACTTAAATTTATTTGACAAGTGTACTCCACCTTACCCTATTTGCTACTATTAAAACCATACCCTGTCATAAGGTAAATTCGTTACTACGATTCTGAGATGCACGTTCTGTAAAGTGAACGTCGCATTAACCTTCGGGGACCGGAATCCACGGGCAACCGTACATTTCTTCACCCTTCCCTGCTTACTCTCTTTCTGCTTTACAAACCTAACGAATTACTTTACCAAACCAAATGACAGTGGTCTTAATGATTATTAAAAATAATTAATTCATAATTTACAATTCAATTATTGATGCTTGAAGCTACACGTATTAATACTCTTAATATAGATATTAATACTTATATTCAAACCTCTATTCCTAACTCCTCTATACCCATTAGAGTTATATCCTGTCAGAAGGTAAATTCGCAAATCATCTCAGAGATGCACGTTCAGTAAAGTGAACGTAGCATTAGCCTATTAAGACCAGGACCTGAGAACCCGGAATAACCGGATGTACACCTATCTCTCTATTCTTTCATGCTTCTAATACCCAGCATTTTCCAATAATTGCGAATTACTTTACCATACCAACTGACAGTGATTTTGATATTCATTGACAATCTGTTACTTCAAAGTCTAAGATTTATTTATTCATTAAGAATTACTATTTCAAAGTTTAAGATTTAACGATTGAAACATCAAGTATTAATATTCTCAACGCAGATATTAATACTCCTATTCAAATCCTTCATTTTATCCACGTTATTTATTCATTAAGAATTACTATTTCAAAGTTTAAGATTTAACGATTGAAACATCAAGTATTAATATTCTCAACGCAGATATTAATACTCCTATTCAAATCCTTCATTTTATCCACGTTATTACCAATTCTCATTTAATACAGGTTTATTATAATAATTACTGACATAAAGTTAATTCATTAACAGGTGAAGGGCTTTCTCGCATAAGATTAACCTTTCATCTCTGTTCGCTCTCATTAACAAGTAAATCACGCTACAAACGTGAGTCATATTCAATTATTTCGAATAATAGAACAATCTATCTTTCGATTTATTCATGTAAATTTATTTAACCGTTAGATGGTCTCTCCTTTCCGACGAAGGAATCAGATCGATCGAAACGAGCAGCACCTTCACAGGCTACGCGAACGTAGATCTCGAAGACCTCTAAATCTAAACGTTCAAATTTATCCAACGCGAATAATCATACAACCTTCCTCTCCAGGCGCTTATTCGCCTATTAATAATATTCCTCCATACATTGACTACTCTCACCCTCAATTTCCTGAACAGTCTCATTCAGAATCAAATACTTACTTAATCGATCCAACTCATCAATTTTTAACTGACCCTGAATATCACGTCCGTAATCAAACTCAACAATTAGCACCTCCGGAACACGATCCATTTTTACAACCCAATTCTAATATTTTCGACGAGGACACCGTGGTACTCTCTCCCGACGACATCGATAATTTCGTCCCAGAAGAAGCGCAGCATAATTTTAGCTCCTTTATAAACTATCTTAATCAATCTAACGACTCTGAACAGGAGTCTAATAACATTATAATACAGCTCCAAGCTCATCCTGAACCGAGTCAGGACCAGTAGATTTTGTATCGACATAAAGGATCTATAAATGAATAAACAATTTTTATATTTGTAAAATATCTTTATTTATCGACCCGACCCGCAGAATTCCTTCTCATTCCGACTTTCTCAATCGAATCTCAAGCTCTCGGCATCCCAGGGTATAGCCGGTCTAGCAGGTTGCCCTAAAAAAGTAGAGAGCAGCTTCTCGAACGTTTACCGAGGTAGACGCGAGAGAAGACCGACTTGTGCATAAGGTGATTTACCGCAAGGTGAATTGCCGGACGTAACAGTGGTATTCACCTTGATGTCCGTGATGAGGCCGTTGTTTCCCAGGAATATAGTTCCGGTGTTGTATAATTTCTTGCAGGTTTCTGCCGATACTTCGAGGATGTATTCGCGCCTGCCATTGTGCACCAAGGATACATGTGAGTGCATCCCACAGTAGTAGATAGTTCGATCGATTTCAACTTTACATTAGAGTCCGATGGTGTGGTCGAATTCGCTGAATTGTAACAGTTGTATATATACTTCTTCTTTGTCCGCTTCAATGTTATCTAGGTTACATTCTCCGATATCCGTGAGGGATAGTGAAGTAATGTTTAGACCATGTCCTCCGCAGTCATAACCTATTAGTCCGTTAGAGGTTATGGTTAACAGCGAGACTGCTATAAGGATACTTGCGTAGATCTTCATTCTACTGAGGTTCGTCGATTACTGGCCGGTCCTCCGCCGATGCATCCAAGATATAGTCGTCTGGCCCGGAGTGGGGGTCTTCCTCGATAGGGTTTTGATGTGGGGAAGCTTTTAGCTTGTCTTCGTGTACAATTTTTGTCTTATTTCTACTTATGGCTAACTTAACGTTACGATTACCTAAGAGACTAATGATTTTATAGGGACCGGTGTATTGATTGCTTAATTTGCCTTTATTTGGTTCTTTTAATAAGTACACGTAGTTTCCCGCTCGAAACTGTTGGGCGTTAACTCGGCGATCGTAGTAGACCTTTGACCTTTGTTTAGCGGCTATTAAGTTTCCGCGGGCGACGGCTTGGGCGTCACTCAGTTTGTTAAAAAGGTTTGTAAGATAATTAGCGTAACTCTCGTCCGTAACGTCGGCGACATCGGGGTAGTTGGAAGGCAACTTGGCTTCCTTCCCAAAGACTAATTCATGGGGAGTATATCGCGTCCCTTCGTGTACGCTAGTATTATAAGAGAATGACGCTAGTTTTAAGTATTTGTCCCAATCATTGTTTCTATCTACGTATTGCTTTAAGTATTCCCACAAGACGTGGTGGGAGCGCTCTATTGAGCCATTAGATTGCGGCCGGTAAGCCGTCGTTTTGAAGTGCTTAATTTTAAACCTTTTTGCTATGTTACGCATTAGGCTATTTAGAAAATGCGATCCCTGATCTGTTAGAATAGCTTTTGGCGCTCCGAAGACGCATATTAGTTCATCGGTGAACGCGTCAGCTACGTCGATCGCGTTAACGTGTTGCAAAGGAATTGCTAAGGAATATTTTGTTAAAAGATCTTGTATGGTAAGTATATATTTGTTATTAGTCTGTGTGACGGGTAACGGTCCCATAATGTCCATCGAAGTTTTATCGAAGGCTGTGCCAGGAGTGTCCGTTAGAACCATGGGTTGTCTGGTCTTTACGCGGACTAATTTTTTCAATTGGCAAGGGCGACAGTTTTTTATAAAAATTTAAATGTCGTTTTTCATACCGTTCCATTGGTAGCGTTTCTTTATACGTTGGTATGTTTTTGTAATGCCTTTATGGCCACCGATCGCTGAATTATGATTTTCGGCGATAATGTTTTCTCTCTCGGCTTTTTGGGGAATAGATATTTCGTTATTACAAATGAATATTTTTACATTAATTTCGCTTAGAATGCGCGTTAGTAAAGAGTGTACCGCGTTCCAGGGGACGTTGTCGATATCGCCTCTGGCTAATGAGATAGAAAACAGTTCCAATTCTCTGACGACATCCAACAGCGATTGTAATGATTCTTTTAGTATCTCTTTTTCGGTAATTCCCGATTCGCGTTCTTTGACGACTAACGATATAATTTGGCGATTTCCGTCGCGGTTTACCTTTGCCCTGGCTAGAGCTGCTCCTCTAATCATGGGCAAAGATTTGTTCTCTTGGAGCATGCGAGCTCCAAGGTCGATCGGTATGCCTTGTTGTGTGACAAAAACGACTAGGTTATCCTTACGCGTGACGAAATTATCTGGGATCGATATAACTTGCGGTCCGATTTTAGTTCTTTTCACGTATCGATCATTTATATTATCGAAAATAGGGGTGTCGTCGCTAGAATCGGAACTGTTGTCGCTCTCAGTCTCGCTTATTTCGCCGGTTTCGTCATTGTTAATATCGTCGTTGTTAATATCGGTTTCGTTAGAAGATCGCGTGTTTGGTGGGTCGTCTGTATCGTCGCTTAACAAATAATATAAAGTATATTTCTTCTTTATATTTTATTATTTTATAACATCAAGATTTTAAGTTAATTCTTAAAAACTTTAAACCTTCAAAGTTTATAATATAATTTTTACTATTATAAATCTTAATATTTTAATTAAATTTTAATTAACTTCTTTAAATTTGCAATTTAATATTTTATAAACTATAAAATATTATCTTAATTAATTTCTTAAAATTATAACTTAATATTTTTATAAGTTATAAAATATTATTTATTATCCTTTTTTTTAAAAGAACAATAAGAATAATAACTAAAATAATAATTATAAATAATAAAAGAGTTACATAATAATAAAAAATATAATATCTATAATAAAAACCATGTAAATAATTAAAGTAATGGTAGTAATAACTTAAAAAATAATGATAATTATGGTAATAAAAATAACAATAATATTTATAATGATTATAATAATAATATTTATTATAATGAAAGAAATAATATCTATAATAATATTTATAAAAATTATAAATTTTATAAAAATTATGTATATTATACAAATTATAATAATATCATGTCAAATATAGTGATACAAAGAATAATAAAATAATAATGCTAGAAGCGCTCATAATAAAAATATTAAAATTAATATGAAAATAGACATTAATATTAGAAAATTTTTTATTTTCTTAGATAAATTTACAATTTATTACTTAAATCAGACATAATATTTTTATACATAATTATCTATTTATTAGTTCAAATCTTATTT
>NW_028191115.1:0-34008 GCF_048542155.1 Nylanderia fulva
TTATTTTAAAATAAAATTTTATCCGACATCTTTTCAACAATAAGCATTCTTTCTAATCTACGATGATGCATTATTTTTTTTATCGTGACACGAGTCGAAATGCTCGCCAGTACAAATATTTGCGTGTTCTTTTTTTATTACCCTACGGCATTGTCAGTTACTACCAGCCATCGATCCCCGGTCGACCGCATGACGCTTTTCTTGGTCAAAATGTTTTTACCCCACCCCGTCTAATATCGACCATTTGATTCGACGAGCTATCCTTGCCATACGTATACCCTAACTGTTTTTACCCCACCCCGTCCAATATCGACCATTTGATTCGACGAGCTATCCTTGCCATACGTATACCCGTACCCCCATACCGTACCCTACCACAGATTAATAGACAGATCGCCAAAGGTCTGGATGAAGGAGAGACCAGCATTTCTCACTGATTTCAGCGCCATATCGTAGTAGTGGTCAATGCAGTAACTATTAATACGTTCCCAAGATAAGAGCGTCTCATGCTCATGAACTCGTCCGGCGGCATGTACGAGATTTATCTTTTCGTAGCGTTCGCGTATTTCGGAAAGGACAGAATTTTATGATGTTATAAATAAATAAATAAATAAATAAATAAAATATTAACCTGACCTATTATAATTATTTTTTAATAAATGTTTCATTATTATTATCATCTAAGTCTAAGTCGTTTAATTAATTTTTAGTTTTTTAATCATTAATTTAATTTATTCTAATCATTTTAATATGTGAAAAATACTAATACGTATACGTTTTATAATGAATTAATATATTTCGAGAGTCGAATTATATATTTTTAATAATATAAAAGTGTTCAAAAATTATATTTGACTTTTAATTTTAATTATTTTAGCAAAGAGTTCCGAAATCTCTTACACACATAATAGGGATTTTGTTTATCCATATAATTCGCAATTAAGTATATATGTTAATTATTAATTTTAATAAAATACAAAATTAAAATTAAAGGTCAAATATAATTTTTGAACATAAATATATTTAATTCGTTATAAAACGTATACCCGTGATAGTATTTTTCTCGTACAAAAATAACTAGAACAAATTAAATTACTCATAAAAAAATTAAAAAATAATTAAATAATTTATATTATATATGATAATAATAAAACATTTTATAAAAAAAACAGATTCAATAAATATAAGTATTGAAAATCTCTCCTCCAATTTTAAAGTCGACCAGACTGGCAATAATTTATTTAAAAAATTAGTTAAATTACAACGTTTCGGCTGTCATTGCAGCCCTTTTCAAGTAATCAGATTAATACAATAAATCAAATTTACAGCAAACCCCCGACAAAATTAACCATTGTTTTGATGAACAATGTATAACTGACAGAAGTGAGCACGAAAAAAAAAAAATAGATGTTGACTGTTAGCAGGAAACTTAGTCACAGTGACTAAGTTTCCTGCTAACAGTCAACATCTATTTTTTTTTTTTCGTGCTCACTTCTGTCAGTTATACATTGTTCATCAAAACAATGGTTAATTTTGTCGGGGGTTTGCTGTAAATTTGATTTATTGTATTAATCTGATTACTTGAAAAGGGCTGCAATGACAGCCGAAACGTTGTAATTTAACTAATTTTTTAAATAAATTATTGCCAGTCTAGTCGACTTTAAAATTGGAGGAGAGATTTTCATTATTTATTACTGGCGACTCTTAAGGATTATCATTTAAATATAAGTATATATATAACATGTACTTATATTTATTGAATCTGTTTTTTAATAAAATGTTGTATAAGCTTAGAAAACTTGACTTTGACGTAACTAGCAAATTTTATTTAATTATTTCACGACGGTTTGACGTAATAAAATGTTTTATTATTATTATATAAAATATAAGTTTAAATTCTTTAATAATTTTTAATCTTTTATGATTAATTTAATTTACTCTAATTATTTTTGTACGAGAAAAATACTATCATGGGTATACGTTTTATAATTAATTTAATATATTTGTGTTTAAAAATTATATTTGACCTTTAATTTTAATTTTTATTTTATTAAAATTAATAATTAACATATATACTTAATTGCGAATTATATGGATGAAAAAAATCCCCATTATGTGTGTAAGAGATTTCAGAACTCTTTGCTATAAAATAATTAAAATTAAAAGTCAAATATAATTTTTGAACACTTTTATATTATTAAGAATATATAATTCGGTTCTCGAAATATATTAATTCATTATAAAACGTATACGTGATATTATTTTTCTCATATAAAAATGACTAGAATAAATTAAATTAATTATTAAAAAACTAAAAAGTAATTAAACGACTTAGACTTAGATGATAATAATAATGAAACATTTTATTAAAAAAAGATTCAATAACTAGTAGGTCAGGTTATAATTTTTTATTTATTTATTTATAACATTATGAGCTATTAAGCTCATCATCTCGTTCGCTCTCTGTCTTGCTTTCATTCGGCAAGTCACAAACGATATATGATACTCGTATGTTCCTACTTCAACTCTCGAGAATCTGAAACAAACGAAACTCGTGTCCAATATACAGGGTGTCCGGTAACTAACAGACCAATGATTACAAATGGATTCTTTGGTCAATTTGGGAACGATTTTTCCTCAGCGAAAATGTCGAAAAAGGTCATCATTTTTTACAACTTTCCAATCTTTGTCATTATGTATCTTTATAACTAAGCCTTAAATTAAAATTTTATTATAGTAAACTCTACCTGAAATTAACTGAAGAATGTAATTATGTTAGACTTTTAACTCCAAAACGTTTAGTTTTCAAAAAACCTATTTTTTTCAATCGCTTATAACTCGAAAATTATTGACTTCTCAACATTTTTGCTAAGGAAAAATCGTCTCCAAATTGGCCAGAGAATCCGCCCTTAATCATTGGTCCGTTAGTTACCGGACACCTTGTATATATTATATAAAAGTGTATAGCACGTCAGAAGCTTGTGAGCTTACAGCGATAAGTAAAAACAATTGCGTATTTATTTCATTGCGTTTATCTGTTTAAACGCGCGCTTTAATTTTTCCAACGTTTTTGCCTGTTTATATTTTAAAGGTCCTCTCTTCTAAAAATCTTGTTTTAAAGATCCTCTCCGCGAGCAAAATTCGAAAACATAAATTATTTAATATTTTTAATTTATTATTTGTAAATCCTCGGTAATTTCAAAATTTTTCTATTTGAAAATTATTAATTTTCTATTGCCAATTAATTTTATCACAGACTTTACTCTTACTCCCATTGCACTTTCGTTTGCGGTTTTCAGTATACGATTTTTTATCGTAGTTACTGAAAATTATTATTGTGAATTATACTTGTGCAGTGATTTGAAGAATTTACAATTTCGTTGAAATTGTTGATTTTTCAAAAAAATTACGAGATTCGCGGAAATTGCGTGCTTTCTTGGCATTTTCCGTTCGCGGCAGGCGGTTTATTTTTGATTGTTGCAAGTGTTTTTGTTTTTTTTTATTAAAATAGATAATAATAATGTGAAATAAATCACGATATTTGACAGATGTGCATATATATAGAAATTGTAATAATAATAATATTATATCATAAAATTGTAAATTGTTTCAATTTTTTATAGACTGCGATAAAAGATTTTACATTTGGATAAGAAACTGCGGTAAGTAAAAATATAAAATTCTTGAAAACGTAAAAATATTTGATAACGTAAAAAGGTGAACTTTGAAAAATAAGGAACTTAAAAATTGCACTAATAAATGGGCTATATATATGTGAGCCGTGCGCGGATGTAAGGTGTGTTATATCGAAATTTAATTAATTGAATTGAGAATTAATCCCAATTTTAAGTCTTACAAATATCCAAGCTAATTTTTTGTACCTCGTGTACATTTTTGAAAGTTATATCGAAAAATTAAATTTCAATATGCGTCTTACATCTCACATTTCGCATACAGCTCACATATAGCCTATTTATCTCTTATACTTTATTTCAACCCTTATAGAAATTTATTACTAGTAACGCCAATTTATCACTTATTTCGAGTAATTAATCACTTTTATTTCGAATACTTAAATTACTGTATATTATAGTATTTTAAATACTCAAAATAAGTGATTAATTGGCGTAGTGATAAATTTCTACAAGAGAATAAGGAGCCTTTAAATTCTTAATGTAAAAAATTTCAAGTAATTTTCTTTAATAAAATTTAATTAAAAAATTTAATTAAAAAATTTTTGAACACTGTGTTATATCACATTTAAAATCGTGATTATTTCAATAAAAAAACATTTTATGTGTAAAAAATATATTTTTTATATTTAATAAATTTTATATATATATATGCATATATGTAAAATATTCTCTCTCTCTCTCTCTCTCTCTCTCTCTCTCTCTCTCTCTCACACACACACACACACACACACACACACACACACACAACGGGGGCCAAATCTCTCAAATTGGTCTCATGATCAATTAGCCTGGATTCGCACCAGGGGCAAAGTCTGTTGGTAATGTCAAACGAATTTAGCCTGGACTTGCACCAGGGGCAAAGTCTTTTGGTCGAGTCTACGAAATTTAGCACGGACTCGAACCAGGGGCAAAGTCTTTTGGTTCAAGTCTACGAAATTTAGCACGGACTCGAACCAGGGGCAAAGTGTGTCGGTAAGGGGCAAAGTCTATCGCACGAAGATGGCGGTCTCTTCTTTAGGCAGGCCTTTGGCGATCTGTCTATTAATCTGTGACCCTACGCAACTTTAGCTTAAATACCTCATCTAATCCTTAGACTAGTAAGATCTCGTTTAGCTCAACATACTAGGACCCAGCTCGGAAACACGAAGGCCCCAGGTTCAAATCCAGAGGAAATCAGAAAAAATAAAAAGATAAAAAAAATTCTCATCCCCACCTTTCGGGGCCGATCGCCATTTTTTTTCCCCAACACCCTCTCCCCCTACACCCACACTCGGAAAAACCAGACGCCGGTGGTGGGGGAAAGATAAGATAAGACACGGCGCCAGACGGGTCGGTGGTGGGGGTTTGTTTTGACGGGCCATAGTGCCCACTATACTACTTATGTGTTAAAATGATTATAGTAATTTAATTTGTAATTTAATTTGTAATTTTTAAACTGATTATAAAATAATTAAATATATTCTATAATATCAAAAGTGTGTGAAAAAAAGGAAAGATAATTAATTATTTTTCTAATTTAAATTTTATTAAGAAAAAATTCTAAATTTTGAACATAAT
Organism: Nylanderia fulva; assembly: GCF_048542155.1. Taxonomy (NCBI): domain Eukaryota; kingdom Metazoa; phylum Arthropoda; class Insecta; order Hymenoptera; family Formicidae; genus Nylanderia; species Nylanderia fulva. Next base: position 5,253 of record NW_028191115.1, read on the forward strand.
ATAATTTTATATTTTTTCAATTAATTAAATAAAATATAATGTAAGTAATATTAATTAAATAAAATATTAATGGAACGTAAAGAATATTATATATTTATAAATAATAATCCTTAAGGTTGCCAGTAATAATTAATAAAAAACCACTCCTCAATGTTTAAAGTCGACCAGACTGGCAATAATTTATTATAAATAATTATTTGAAATACAACAACGTTTCGGCTGTCATTGCAGCCCTTTTCAAGTACATCTATAAAAAATTCCATCAAAATAATTATAATTTAATACACTTATTCGCAACAATTAATTATACATTTAAAAACAAAAATGTGTTACATACCAAATTTAAAACAGTAAATCAACTTCTATGCAAACTACCGACAATGTTAACGCTTGTTTTGATGAACAATGCAAGACTGACAGAAGTAAGCACATATTAAATAGATGTTAACTGTTCGCAAGAATCTTAGTCACTAAGCGTTAAGAAGATAGAGACGAAACTAAATGTGTCTTTCGTAATTTAAATCGTCATAATAAAGTCAAATAAATAAAAATAAATAAATAGGTGGATATAAAAATAAAAATAAAATTAAAAGTAAAAATAAATATAAAACGACTTAAATAACGTCAAGAACACGATCATAAATCCCACTGAAATTCTCCGTATCTTTCTGTAAATTAATACTTTTTCCTTGTTTTTTTATGTAAAACATTTCTGCAATTTCTCTTTTTCTTGTCTGTTTTTCCTCATGCAGAATCACCGGAGAATCCCAACGGAACTCATGATCGTTGCAAGTCCGATGTAAACTAACGACAGAATGCAATGTCTTGTCTTTTTTTATGTTATTTCTATGTTCTTTAATGCGCGTTTCTAAATGTCTCTTTGTCTGTCCTATATAAGCCGAATCGCAATTCGCACAATCAATTTTATAAACAACATCAGTTCTTTTGAAGTTTTCGATCCCATCTTTACCTCTTTTTATCAACGTGTCCAATTTTTTTGGGACAGTATACAAAGCATCAATTCCACTTTTATTGATGCAACGCGTAATATTCTCGCTAAGATCTTTAATGTAAGGTAACACAATGCAATTTCGCGTATCAAATTTATTTCGATTGGGCGAGTTAAGATTACCGCCAAATTTAATCGCTCGAAGTCTTTTATTGATGTTTTTGTTTATAATTGTTAACGGGTAACAATTATTAATAAGGATTCTTTTGATTAAATCAATATTTTCTTCATGAAAAATAGGGTCAGCGAGTAAAATAGCCCTATCAACTAGGCTTGTAATCACGCTAATTTTATATCTCATAGGATGATTTGACAGAAAATTAATATAGCGGCCTGAAAACGTAGGCTTTCGGTACCAATTAGTCGTCAATCTACCACCGATACGTATAACGTTCGTATCCAAAAAACTCAGAGAACAATTTTTCTCTAGTTCGAACGTAAACTTAAGTCGAGTGTGAAAACCATTGAACACACGAAGCATATCCTCAATTTTTCCTTTCGGAATAATTGAAAAAATATCATCGACGTACCTAAAATAACAATAGGGTTCTTGACGTTATTTAAGTCGTTTTATATTTATTTTTACTTTTAATTTTATTTTTATTTTTATATCCACCTATTTATTTATTTTTATTTATTTGACTTTATTATGACGATTTAAATTACGAAAGACACATTTAGTTTCGTCTCTATCTTCTTAACGCTTAGTGACTAAGATTCTTGCGAACAGTTAACATCTATTTAATATGTGCTTACTTCTGTCAGTCTTGCATTGTTCATCAAAACAAGCGTTAACATTGTCGGTAGTTTGCACAGAAGTTGATTTACTGTTTTAAATTTGGTATGTAACACATTTTTGTTTTTAAATGTATAATTAATTGTTGCGAATAAGTGTATTAAATTATAATTATTTTGATGGAACTTTTTATAGATGTACTTGAAAAGGGCTGCAATGACAGCCGAAACGTTGTTGTATTTCAAATAATTATTTATAATAAATTATTGCCAGTCTGGTCGACTTTAAACATTGAGGAGTGGTTTTTTATTAATTATTACTGGCAACCTTAAGGATTATTATTTATTTTATCACACCGTGACCTTACTATGGTGGTTTTACAAAGAGGATATTTTAATTACGTGACGGAGAAATTTAGTATGCAAATGTCGTTGATGCTAAAATCTTGGATCAAGACGAAGAAGAACATATGTAAATCTTATCAACAACTTATATTTTTACTCCGGTGCAGACGGATGGATATTCTACCTCCGCATATTAACAACAACAATACAGCAAGTAAATCAACTATTTTTCACAGCAGAAATGTTACACTTAAATGGCTACATCTCCAGCATCGTAGCAAAATTGCGTTATTAAACTTAGAGATTAAAGATATTAATTGTAAATTACGTGCGTTACGTGTCAATTTGAATCATATCGAAAAGCGATTATTTGATAATTTACCTTTTGAGTTTGTCGTTGGCTTTTTTGATCACAATGGGCATATCATTCATAAATATAATAATAGTGAGAAGCGGCGTCTAAGAAGCAAATTTGAACACATTTGTCGCAAGTATTATGGGGTTCGGAATCCATTGATAAAAATAGATTACCGCAAATGGATTGTAAATATCAGCAATCGTCGCGTTCCGGATTCGGTGATGAGGTTTCTCAGTTTGGGTGATAAGTTTGGCGTACCCATTTGTAGAAGTAATAAAGATGATAGGAAAATTTCTGCATTAGAAAACATAAAGAATATTGAAGTTAATCATAGAAAGTTTCCCAGTGACAACCTGGATAATTTGAGATTTTCGATAGCGAGTTCGGTACACAAGTTTTTGAGTAAACAAAAACATGTATGTTACATCGATAATTACATTTGTAATAGATACTCCGACTGCTCAAAATTTTTGAAATCTAACAAAAATATTTTTGCAACTAAAGCTGATAAAGGTCAGGTTACTGTACTGATGGACCGGACAGACTACGTTGAGAAAATGAATTTTTTATTGAAAAACGATTCTACGTATAGATCACTTAATAGGACTCCGCTGAAGTCACTGAGCACGAGGGTTGCTAATTTATTAAAATCTTGGTTAGATAATAAATTAATAGACGATAACACATACAGACAATTGAGGTGTACGAATGGTAATTTGCCTCGTGCGTATGGTTTACCAAAGATTCATAAGGTAGGTTACCCTCTCCGCGTCATAATTTCAACTGTAGGAAGTCCTATTTACAACATAGCATCCTTTTTGAGTGAGATACTACAAAATGCAGTCAATAAACCTCGATCTCATGTTAAGGATAGTTGGTCCTTTGTGGAGATTATTAAAGACAGAAACATCGACGACAGCCATGTTATGATTTCGTTGGACGTGACTTCACTTTTTACTAACACCCCTTGGGAATTAATTAAAATAGCAATAGAAAACCGATGGGATGACATCTCACAATTTACTTCGTTTAGCCTTGCGCAGTTTTTACACGCCATTGACACGGTTATGCGCTCAACGAGCTTCGTTTTTGACGGAAAATTTTACGAACAGGTTTTCGGTTCTCCGATGGGGTCTCCATTGTCTCCGATTCTTTCTGACATTGTTATGGACGATTTGGAATCATACTGTTTGCGTCAATTGGATTTCGAACCCTATTGTTATTTTAGGTACGTCGATGATATTTTTTCAATTATTCCGAAAGGAAAAATTGAGGATATGCTTCGTGTGTTCAATGGTTTTCACACTCGACTTAAGTTTACGTTCGAACTAGAGAAAAATTGTTCTCTGAGTTTTTTGGATACGAACGTTATACGTATCGGTGGTAGATTGACGACTAATTGGTACCGAAAGCCTACGTTTTCAGGCCGCTATATTAATTTTCTGTCAAATCATCCTATGAGATATAAAATTAGCGTGATTACAAGCCTAGTTGGTAGGGCTATTTTACTCGCTGACCCTATTTTTCATGAAGAAAATATTGATTTAATCAAAAGAATCCTTATTAATAATTGTTACCCGTTAACAATTATAAACAAAAACATCAATAAAAGACTTCGAGCGATTAAATTTGGCGGTAATCTTAACTCGCCCAATCGAAATAAATTTGATACGCGAAATTGCATTGTGTTACCTTACATTAAAGATCTTAGCGAGAATATTACGCGTTGCATCAATAAAAGTGGAATTGATGCTTTGTATACTGTCCCAAAAAAATTGGACACGTTGATAAAAAGAGGTAAAGATGGGATCGAAAACTTCAAAAGAACTGATGTTGTTTATAAAATTGATTGTGCGAATTGCGATTCGGCTTATATAGGACAGACAAAGAGACATTTAGAAACGCGCATTAAAGAACATAGAAATAACATAAAAAAAGACAAGACATTGCATTCTGTCGTTAGTTTACATCGGACTTGCAACGATCATAAGTTCCGTTGGGATTCTCCGGTGATTCTGCATGAGGAAAAACAGACAAGAAAAAGAGAAATTGCAGAAATGTTTTACATAAAAAAACAAGGAAAAAGTATTAATTTACAGAAAGATACGGAGAATTTCAGTGGGATTTATGATCGTGTTCTTGACGTTATTTAAGTCGTTTTATATTTATTTTTACTTTTAATTTTATTTTTATTTTTATATCCACCTATTTATTTATTTTTATTTATTTGACTTTATTATGACGATTTAAATTACGAAAGACACATTTAGTTTCGTCTCTATCTTCTTAACGCTTAGTGACTAAGATTCTTGCGAACAGTTAACATCTATTTAATATGTGCTTACTTCTGTCAGTCTTGCATTGTTCATCAAAACAAGCGTTAACATTGTCGGTAGTTTGCATTGAAGTTGATTTACTGTTTTAAATTTGGTATGTAACACATTTTTGTTTTTAAATGTATAATTAATTGTTGCGAATAAGTGTATTAAATTATAATTATTTTGATGGAACTTTTTATAGATGTACTTGAAAAGGGCTGCAATGACAGCCGAAACGTTGTTGTATTTCAAATAATTATTTATAATAAATTATTGCCAGTCTGGTCGACTTTAAACATTGAGGAGTGGTTTTTTATTATATATTTATATTTAATTATATAATATATTACATTATATAATATTATATTATATTGTATAATATTATATTATATTATAATATTATATAATATAATAATTCCTATTTAATTAAATTTATTCATTTTTCATGTGATAATTAAGCTAACAAGTCGCATGATACATCCATCATCATCCGGGCACGGTAAATTGAGATTACTTCAGACAAGGAAGAATAAAGAATTTTGTACTTGAACGAGAACTCATTATTTTAAATTGTAAGTCTTTTTTTTGCGGTATTCTGTAATAAAAATTATATTAATATAATATTATATTTAAATATTAAACTTAATTACATATTATTATGAAAAAATAAAATACACTTAAAAAATATACCAAAAGATTAAAAAAATAAAAAAGAAATAAAAGAAATCAAATAATAAAAAATTTACTTGCTTTTTTATTATTGTCAACAATTTAATTACAAAATTAAATTAAACTGGCTACGTTTGTGGTCCTAGCCTGAACACCATCCAAATAAATAAGTGATTCAATAAATATCAGATTTTATTATTTATTATTTTATTTGTTTTTATTTTTTTTAGTTTCCTACGGTTATTTATTTTAAATATAAAAAATAATTTTTTTATGTAATTATATTTTATACAAAAATGTTTATTAAATGTTTAATAAATATATTTAAAATTTAATTATATATTACATATATATATTTATTTTTTATATAAAATCTTTATAAATTAACTCTGTCCATACAAAAAAATTATTTAAAACAAATTAGTTTTATAACCGTAATATTATTTCTACTCTTATTAGCTTTTTATATGTGTGTAATACTTTATTTGAATTAAAAAGCATTTAATTAGTATATTGTTTTAAAACAAAATTTTTTAAAAATAATTTATTATTTATTAATGTATATAGAAATGGAGGAAAAAAGATAATATATAATTAAAAAATACTTCTCTCTTTTTCTCTTTTTAAAAGATTTCTTTTATTTAATATATAAAATATAAAAAAAAATATTACTAGCACTTTTAAAAATGAAAATAATGTATAACTTACACAGTTGAGTCATACATTTGAATTGTGTCAAAAACATTACTTGGCGTAAATAATTCGACTGAACTTATCAATTGTTCAATTTCCTCGTGTATACTTTGTGGTTCCCTTTGTATTTCCATATAATTACTTTTCGTAAGAATTCTACAGCGTATAATAAATAATCTCTAAAAACTCACCTTTAAAAAAAGGTAAAAAAAGGCGACCAGTTAAGGGCACGCCATTAACAAAAATTATCCATTGCAAACCCATGTAGAATCCTATCCTATTGCAAACCCATGTAGAATCCTATGAAAAATTAATCATTGCAAACCCATGAAGAATTCCTAGGCAAAATTAACCATTGCAAACCCATGTAGAATGGTACCCATTGCAAACCTATGTAGAATCCTATGAAAAATTAACCATTGCAAACTCATGTAGAATCCTATGAAAAATTAACCATTGCAAACCCATGTAGAATTGTATTAAAAATTATCCATTGCAAACTTATGTAAATCCTACATTGCAAACCCATGTACAATAGAATTGTATGAAAAATTATCGATTATAAACCCATGTACAATCGTAACAAAAGTAATGAAATAAAAAAAAATTGCGCCAAGTGAAAGTAGAAACTTGTACCAGTGGAAAATTAAAGTTGCAGACATATATAGAATCGTATAATGAATCAGTAAAAATTTAAATTTGCAAAGGTAGAATCGTACCATAAAAAAACTTATCTTTTAAAAAAAAAGATAAACAAGATGCCAAGTCCATGCGCCATGTGAAAAAGAAATAAAAAAATTGTAGTTAAAAAAACTGGGAGCGCTGCTAAATAATATTCTAACAATATTAAAATTAAATTGTTACTTTTAAACTCATTACAGTTAAAATATGTTTTGTGTTTAAATTAATTAATGTTACTTTAAGGTGCATTGTAATTTTGAAACTTAGCAGCGCGCCCAGTTTTTTTAACTAAAATTTTTTTATTTCTTTTTCACATGGCGCATGGACTTGGCATCTTGTTTATCTTTTTTTTTAAAAGATAAGTTTTTTTATGGTACGATTCTACCTTTGCAAATTTAAATTTTTACTGATTCATTATACGACTCTATATATGTCTGCAACTTTAATTTTCCACTGGTACAAGTTTCTACTTTCACTTGGCGCAATTTTTTTTTATTTCATTACTTTTGTTACGATTGTACATGGGTTTATAATCGATAATTTTTCATACAATTCTATTGTACATGGGTTTGCAATGTAGGATTCTACATAAGTTTGCAATGGATAATTTTTAATACAATTCTACATGGGTTTGCAATGGTTAATTTTTCATAGGATTCTACATGAGTTTGCAATGGTTAATTTTTCATAGGATTCTACATAGGTTTGCAATGGGTACCATTCTACATGGGTTTGCAATGGTTAATTTTGCCTAGGATTCTTCATGGGTTTGCAATGATTAATTTTTCATAGGATTCTACATGGGTTTGCAATAGGATAGGATTCTACATGGGTTTGCAATGGATAATTTTTGTTAATGGCGTGCCCTTAACTGGTCGCCTTTTTTTACCTTTTTTTAAAGGTGAGTTTTTAGAGATTATATCATTCATTTTTGTATATTTTTATGACCGGAATAGAACAATTATTAAACATGTTTATCTAAACTTCTTTGCTTAAAATAATGTGTACAATCATATTCTAGAATCCTGATCATTCCTCCTAAAGCACCCTATTTATATAAATTTACCCATATGTGTGTATGTGTGTGTATGTGTGTGTGTGTGTGTGTACTAATGTCGAGCATTTTTTATACATTTTCTATTAAATTTAGATAAAAGTTGCAGGATTTCGAAAAAGAAAAAGTTGACACAGACTTTTTCCTAAACGGCGATTTTCAAGGTTATTTAAAGGTCACTTATATTTTCAAAATAGAATTACCTTAATTTTTCTCATATAAATCGATTCCTCGCAATATTTACTATAAAAAGTTGTAAAGGTATAATTTTTACATAATCTTACATAAACTTCGAAATATTACAAATATTTTATTTTATGAAATATTTCAGTTTATGTAAAATTATGTTAACTATCTTTTAAATTATTCACTTTTAGCCATCTTACCCTTACAACCTTTTATAGTGAATATTGCAACAAATTGGTTTATATATATAATATATATATAACATCAGTTATTATTAATTGATGTTTACATTTATTTTTAGACTTACTAGAGCTCAAATGCTCCACATTTTTTGCAAAAACTGTTTATTCTACAGATTTCAAATATGCTTTTAAATGATGATTAAATATTTCCTTTTTTTAATTATTTTTATTATTATTTTTCAATCTCAATCAACTTTTATAACTTTATGCCAGCACGATACAAATACATGTGTCTTTATTTTTTTTATTATTTTCATTATTATTTTTCAATCTCAATCAACTTCTATAACCTTATGCCAGCAGGATACAAATACATGTATGTCTTTATTATTGTATCAACTCTTGTCTTTTCCATGTAACCATGTCTTCATAGTTTGAATTATCCCTTCATCTTCTCAATCTTTCGCAGAGATTTAATTAATTAAATACACTTCACACGAAATAAAGTTTGCTGGAAGATATACAGCAAACGATAACTGTAAAAACATGATTACGTGGAAAGAACAAGAGTTGGGACAGTAAAGGCAAGTAAGTAAGTACATGTAATGTATCGTATTGGCATAACGCTATATCCGTGGAGCAGATAATGTGGCTGTAGAAGTAGTCTGCAGTGCAGCTAATGTGGACGTAGATGTTGATTGAGATAATTGTCTAATATAAAATAGAATTTAAAAATTTAGTTTAAAAAGCTGTTGCATATATAAATAAAGTTTATTTTTTCTAAATTTGGAATATGTTTAATTAATTAATTTTTTAAGTCTATGTTTAATAAATTTTTTAAGTCTGTATTCAATAATTTTATTCATTTGATAAATACATGTATGTCTTTATTTTGATATGTTTAATATAATTAGAAATTCATTATTAATTAGATATGTAAACTATAAATTCATATATAATATTTGAAAATATATGTGAATATTTAAATTTTTATCTTCTCCTTCCTCTCCTTCAATCTCTTTAATATCAATATGTGTATGTGTGTACACGCGCGCACATTTGTACGTATTTATTTAATTATTGGATAGTTGAGAGTACTTAATTGATAAAAAATTATGACAATAATAATTCCTTGTTTTTTTTTCTTATTATTTACTCAGATTTTTTTGTCTATCTTATAAGATAAACACTTTAGAGATTGAATATTTCAAGTAAACTAATTGTAAGTAAATTTCACATTAATGCATATAGATGTTTAATCATGAATGTACTAAATAAGTACACAAGACGAACAGTGAGTGAGTGAGTGAGAATGAGAGAGTGTGTGTGTGTGTGCGTGTGTGTGTGAGAAAGAGAGAGAGAGAGAGAGAGAGAGAGAGAGAGAGAGAGAGAGAGAGAGTTAGCCAACATAACCCCGCACGCTGACGATATGCAGTGTTGTTAGACGGGCTAGGTTTTTTCGCGCATGCGCATTGAATGTAGTATTAATGAAGTAGTCACTCGCATGAAATGGGGTCCTGATTTCCCCCTCTGTTTAATTTTTCTTAAATTATTGAAAATTTTTTAAAATAATTAATGAATCGTATAATTTTTATTATAAATATAATAAATTTAATTAAAAATGAATATAAATATAAACATACAATAAACAAATAATGAAATTATAAAATATATACATATACGTGTACCTATGTTATAACATACGTAAATTACGAGTTTAGTTTTTATTTATACAATTTATAATTTGAATTATTGATTAATTTTAATATACATAAATTATAATAATACACTTTTATATTACATATATTGTAATAATTTATTTATTTTTACGTACGTTCAATTTATCTGTTTCCTGCGATTCCGCCAAAACTCCGTGGTCCAGGGTCTTGGTCCGTAGTTGCGCGCGCAAACATCATACGTTACTGTAGTCGTCATGGTTACGTCACGGTAATACGCGCATGCGCGAAAAAACCTAGCCCGTCTAACAACACTGCCGATATGGCGGAGCGCCACTATCGCCATCTGTTGTAAAACGTGCGAGATGGACAAAATTACCACCACATGCATCTTGCATGTGTTGTGTACGTGTGATATATGTGTGCGCATGTGTTGTATACGTGTGAATACGTGTAGCACGATACTACTATGTATGCGTGGTCGATGATGATAATGATGATGATGATAATGATGATAATGATGACGGGGACGTTTCTTAATAGAAATTTTTCATATTTCGACTTTGCATTTATATATCTCTGCTTACAAATCACGTAGAGCAGAAATAAAGGCACTTTTATTATATAATTCGAACTCAATTTATCGATTAAGTCTAGTATAAACTCGATTGCTTCAGCCATTATTGAGGATTCGAAATATTATAAAGACTCAAATGTCCGACTCGCGTTAAGATACACGGTGTCTCCGCTACGCCCTTAACTGGTCGCGAGACACTACCGTGTCTCTTGATGTTTTGTTATATTATAATTGTAATGATATTATTATTGTAAAAAAATGATTAAACTTATTGTTTTATTTTTATTAAATTATAGAAAAAATTATTTAAAAGAAATTTAATATTATATGACATTAAATAATTTATAAATTATAAAAGTTAGAAACGATTAAGAATAATAATTCAGAGATGAATAGAGAAATAAATCATTAATAAAAAGACATATAAAATTTTTAATATTATGATCGTAGATAAATAATTGAATTATGTTAGACGATAATTGTTAAAGAACGCAAAAAAGGTAATGTCAAAAATTATAAAAAAATTACTCATGAGAACGTGTAACCACATTGATTCAAGTAGTTAAAACGAATCAAGAATACATTTATGCATTCTAGCTAAATAAATAATAAAATTATACACAATTTTTGTTGCTTTAACTACATTTAAGAAAAATATATAATTTTTATATGAAATTTTTTAACCTTTAAATACGTAATTTACTTACTCATTGTCAATTGATTCGACTTTAGATTTATCTTCATCACTTAATAAATTTTCAACATCTTATTGTAATGTTTCCAAATCTTCGCTGGAGGAACCCATTTTTTAAATATTATTTTATTTTTATTTTTTATAATAATTTTTTACTTATTTTAATTTATAGTTTTATTTCAGAATTTCAAAGATTGAAAACATTAAACATTTGATATCTCGTTAATTTTTGTTTAAATTACCAAATTCAAGAAGTTAAAAATTTAATATATATATATATATATATATATATATATATATATATATACAGGATGTGTCATTTTAAACGTGCACTCCACATAACTCTTTTAGTTTTGATTTTAGAGCAAAATGTCTCAGACATAAATTATTTATAAATTTATACATAAAATATCATTTTGTAAAATGTAGATAAAAAAATATTTGGCATATGAATATACATATACATATATAGTTATCATCCTTGTTTTGTATATATCGATAATAAATAAAAAATTTTAATATTATTTTTATTTTTAAAACAAATTAGTTTTTATAACCATAATATTACTTCTGCTTTTATTAGCTTTTTATATGTGTAATACTTTATTTGAATTAAAGAGCATTTAATTAGTATATTGTTTTAAAATAAAATTTTTTAAAAATTGTTTATTATTAATGTATATAGAAATGGAGGAAAAAAGATAATATATAATTAAAAAATACTTCTCTCTTTTTCTCTTTTTAAAAGATTTTTTTTATATAATATATAAAATATAAAAAAAAATATTACTTGCACTTTTAAAAATGAAAATAATGTATAACTTACACAGTTGAGTCATAAATTTGGATTATGTCAAAAACATTACTTGGCGTAATTAAAATTTTATAATTTAAATTATTATATATATTATATAATTTATTATATATATATATGTATATAAATATATATATACATAAATACAAATTAAATGGCGCGCGCGTAGCGCGCGCTGGTTGTGTTCTAGTCATATCTGAAAAAGTGCATGACATCGATTCTCGCATATCTCGAAAGTATTGTTGTCGCTTTTCCGCGATGCTGATTGGTTCTTTCGTTGGGCTTACTTCGTGAGCAACTGTCGTCGCAGCGAAGATCGCGCGTTTTGACAGTTATGTAAATCGAAGGTTATTAGTAACAGCCGGGTTAAGTGAAAGATTATGTTAAAAATCAAGGTAAAGGTTTCTCTTTTCTCCTTGGACGTGTTCAAGATTACTTCATCAGATAAGTTCAGATAACGTTTCTAATAGAACTTGTGTTTTTGATATTTAATTAATACTTTATATATTATAAAAAATTGATACTTTGTGTTATATATTTTATTTTTAGTTAATGTTTTAAAGAAAGAAAGGAGGAAATAAAGAAGACAAAGAGTTTAAAATAAAGTGAAAGAAGGAAGAAAGGATGTTACAAAAGATAATTGTGCGGTAATTATTATTATTATAATTATTATTATTATTTTATAAAAATGTTCGACTTACGAGATTATATAACAAAATTCTAAAGGATATTCATTGTATAAAAATATTTACAGAGGATTCCATACTATGTTATTCGATAAAAGATATGATAATGACTGATGCAGTGTCCGTTCCAAAGCGCATATATCCTCGTGGTTTTTGTAAAAGGATAACCATAAGATCAGAGTGTTTTGATGGAGGTTTAGTTCTTGATGGTGGAATAGCAGTTCCCTTTAATTTCAGCACTGTCGCGGAAATAGCAACTTTTCCCGAAGACTCTTTGCGAACTATCACTCTTCCTGATTGATAATTTTGAAGAAGTATTTTATAGCATTGATATAAATATGATAATTTGTTATCATGTAAATAACATTCTCGCATTTTTCGTATTTTTTATGAAAAATAATTTTTTGGGAAGAATATTTATAGAACATTAATATATAAAAGAATGGAATCAGTCTTATACATGTCTGTACTAAGAAAGAAATGATGGAAATATTTATTTATATTATATTCAGGTATTATATGCATATAAGTTTAATGTAAAAATTTTTGGAATGCATAAAGTTATAAATATATAAATATAATATAAATAAATATAATACAAATAAATCATCTATGATTTATTTGATTGTGAGTCAAAGTGAAGAGCATTTTTAACATCCATGTTTTTTAAATAAATGATATATCTAGGAACATGATCATGTATATAAGGATATATTTAAAATGCCCAATATTGTCTACTATTGTTAATGTAAGATAATATGGATATATATAACATATGTATCTATATGAATATTTTATATGAAATTACTTTTAGTATTATAAGCCAATCCGAACAAACTTTAACACTAAGTTGTACTATTTTTTTATATACATATTTTTAGAGTACTTTATAATTTATATAAATTTAGAACAAAAACTTTATATTATTGTATCTTTGCTGTTCACTTAATTTCATAAATCAAAATGTATTTTTTCATTAAAAAAACCTTATAATGTATTGTGTATAATTTTGTAAAGTTATTTTTTAGGCATCCTATGCATTTTTCATGCTAGAATTAATTAATTCTTATTGTTAGACATACATATATATTGCAATTCCTAGACATACATATATATTTACATTTTTTATAACGCATTATAGCTAGCAAGAAAAATATGCTGTGTGCCATAGATTTTATATTTTAGTGATATACATATTTATATATCTCATATTAAATTATTAATTTATAAATTTATTAATGTATAAATTAATTTATAAATTTATTAAATTATAACTGTACTAATTTATAAATTAATTAAATTATAAAGAAGGTGCGTTGACACACGCGCTCGACACGAGACGCGCACGCACGCAACACATGGATTGGGAACCAATGAATGATGAAGCCATTGCACAAGAGGTATTATCAATATAATTAAAACATTAATTAATTTGTGTATTTATGTATCATAGAGAATTATCTTATTTTAACTGTGTGTTTTAGTAATCTCAAATATTTTATATTTTTTACTCATTTTTTAAAATTTATATTAATTAGGAATATATTGTGTGTTTTATGTATATATCTTATCTATACAATAATAGTGAAAACAATATAATTTTTCATTTAATATATTTAATATAGGTTGAAGTTGTTAGAACACAATTAGGGAGAAACCCAAATCATATTGAGACAAATTATTTCTTAATAATTTATTGCATTATATAATGGTTATTTATTATTTAATTATATAATTGTATAATAAAATTTAAACGTTTAAATTTTATTAAAATAAAATAAAATGAACAAATAAAATTAATAAAAATATAAATATAAATAAAATTAATAATCAATCTTTAATCGTAAATTAATAATACCTAATCAAAACATCACATACCAATGCTCAAGCTCGTATGACAATAAAAACAATGATAAATTATTAAATTAAGGCCATGTGTAACGAGCAATACGATATTATTTTATTATTGAGAAGAAAATTCTTAATTTGAAATAATAATTATACAAACGTTTCGAGCTCTACTTGCTCCTCTTCAGTGCGCAAAAAAATAGTGATAATAAATAACGATAATAAATAAATACATAAAATTCTAATAAAAAATCCGCAATACATAGTCAATATAAGTTATATAGTTGAGTCATAGTTAAAACGCAAAATATATTTACAATGAATTGAGACCATTAAAATAGTTCAACAAAGTAAGAACCCAATTAGAAGCAGAATGATTCGTCCGGTTATTCATAAAATATATTAGAATTATTAATAAAAACTTGGAGTGACACTTATACATTACTCCAAATGAACCACTTATCGTTATTTGACGAAAGTCCCTCGATCTGGCAATGATTATGTTCATCTTCTCCAAATTATTTGATATTTGTTAACTGAATTTAAAGAATTTATTCAATTGTAAAATAGGATTCCACTAATGTGTATGTGAAAAAAAGATTAAAAATTATAAATTAAACTAACTACTAAAATATTGAACCTTTATGCTTACAAATTGTTCCGAATAACTTGAGATGACGATGCTTCTAATTGTTGTTGGTCTTATTGTTAGTACTTGACTGTTGTCTAGTCTTTTAAAAAGTCGAATAAATAGGTGTCAGATCTCACAAAATAAACATTTACATAAGTCTAAAAATTCGATATTTCTTCTAGAATGTCGAAATACGCGTTGTTAAGCAATTCGGTGTCTGTGTTATTATTTATACCATGCCTTTGTTCCTTGATGTGTATCATTTCCGAGATAAGTCTTTTATAATAATTAGATTCAATATCAAGTATTTTAACGTTATCCCAATCAAAAGCATGTTTTTTATCCATAATATGTTCAGAGACCACAGAATGCTTGGAGGAATCAAATTTAATATTATTCATATGCTCTTTTAGTCTAGTGCGTAATTTTCTTTTGGTTTGCCCAACATACGAAGCTTCACAATTCTTACAATTAATTTTGTAGACAACATTATTATTATTGTTATGCACGTTTTTGTCCTTGTGGACTTTAATTAATTTGTTAAGATTATTTAGACAACGGTATCCTACTCTGAAATCTGATTTTTTTATTGTCGATGCTATTGTCTCAGAAATGTTATTAATGTATGGAATGACGAAAAATTTTTTCTTGCTATTATCTTCTGCAATTTCTTTTTTTCTATTGTTGTTAAACTGACCATTGTTTAAAACTCTTATTCTCTTATTTATTTCTTTAAAGATTAAATGAATAGGGTAACCGTTGTCCAATAATATTTTAATACACAATTCTAAATTTTTCTTATGATATATGGGATGAGATAATAACAATGCCCTATTAATAAGATTATAAATTACTCCTATTTTATGGCACATAGGGTGACTCGATAAAAAAGATAGTACTCTACCTGAACATGTCTTTTTTTGAAACCAATCTAAGTGTATGATGTTGTCTATTATTTTAATGTTTAAATCTAGAAAATTTATGCTTCTATTAATTTCGTATTCAATCGTAAATTGTAGTCGTTGATTGTAACTATTAAACTTATTCAATACGCTATCAATTTTATTCTTTGGTGCCACCATAATAATGTCGTCTACATATCTATAATATATTCCAATACCGATGTCCAATTCATTAATTATTGATTCTTCAAGATCTTGCATAACAATATTAGCAATTATTGGCGATAACGGGGAACCCATAGGTGTGCCATAAACTTGCTTGTATACAATGTCATTGAATGTGAAGTATGTTGACGACAATATAAATTTAACCATGGAAATGAATTCATTTTTTGGAATTAATGTATGTGTATTGATATAATTCCATCTATTACTCACACTTTCTATTGCAAGATCTATCGGAATGTTAGTGAATAGTGAAACCACGTCTAATGATATTAGAATATCTTCCGCACCAATTTTCTTACCCGCTAGCTTGCTGTAAAGTTCAAAACTATTATTTACATTACTTTTTCCCGTAGGAATACTATTTGAAATGATTTTATGTAAAAATGTGGCTATCGAGTAAAGCGTGGTATTAATCGATGACACAATTACTCTAAATGGAGTATTCTCCTTGTGTATTTTTGGGAGACCATAACATTTTGGAAGAAGGGAGTCGCTGGAACGTAGTGAGTAATATTCTTTATTAGAAATGTACCCTTTTTTTTGCCATTTCTTAAGAATATCGTTTAGTTCCTTTTCTATTTTGGAGGATGGGTTCTTTTTTATGATAGAATAGGTGCTATTGTCTTCAAGTAAACCTTCCATCTTATTCATGTAATATTCTTTTGTCATCGCGACTGTTACGTTGCCCTTATCAGCCCTTGTAAAAAGAATATCCGGATTATCATGGCAAAACCTCCTTGTATATTTATACATACTAATCAAATCTTCATGAGTTGAATTAAACTTAGTTTTGCCGTGTAAAAAATAGGAAATTTGTGGAACCAGATTGTTACGTAATGTATTTAAATTTTTCATGTTAGAACTAGTGGAATTCCCTTCTATATCTTTGATAAACTCGTGTATGGCCAACTTTTTGTCATTCTTAAACGGCAGGCCGAATTTACTTCCAAATTGTAATAGATTAGTGACATTGGTAGGAATTATTGTGTCCGTCAAATTAATAAACCATTTTTCGTTAGTACTGGTTAGAGGATCAATATGTTTGTCTCTGAATTTATTAGGATATATGACAATGTCTTTGTTTATATTATTGTTTACTGAAATTGTTGATTGTGGAATGTCTATTTTGTTGATGGAATAACTAAGTTTAATCGGTTTGATATTTCTCAGATATTCGTCTTGTTTCTTTTTAATTAGCCAATTAAATTTGTTATTATGTTTGTTATGTAGTCTGTTATGAAACATGTCAAATGAGATGAAATGATGTCTTAAAATTTCGTTCCATATGTGTACTGGCAGTTTGTTAGCCACATATCTTGAAATATTGTAAAGTTTACCATGTAATAATGTTGCGGAAGATATTCTAATATCATTAGACGTGGTTTTACTATTCACTAACATTCCGATAGATCTTGCAATAGAAAGTGTGAGTAATAGATGGAATTATATCAATACACATACATTAATTCCAAAAAATGAATTCATTTCCATGGTTAAATTTATATTGTCGTCAACATACTTCACATTCAATGACATTGTATACAAGCAAGTTTATGGCACACCTATGGGTTCCCCGTTATCGCCAATAATTGCTAATATTGTTATGCAAGATCTTGAAGAATCAATAATTAATGAATTGGACATCGGTATTGGAATATATTATAGATATGTAGACGACATTATTATGGTGGCACCAAAGAATAAAATTGATAGCGTATTGAATAAGTTTAATAGTTACAATCAACGACTACAATTTACGATTGAATACGAAATTAATAGAAGCATAAATTTTCTAGATTTAAACATTAAAATAATAGACAACATCATACACTTAGATTGGTTTCAAAAAAAGACATGTTCAGGTAGAGTACTATCTTTTTTATCGAGTCACCCTATGTGCCATAAAATAGGAGTAATTTATAATCTTATTAATAGGGCATTGTTATTATCTCATCCCATATATCATAAGAAAAATTTAGAATTGTGTATTAAAATATTATTGGACAACGGTTACCCTATTCATTTAATCTTTAAAGAAATAAATAAGAGAATAAGAGTTTTAAACAATGGTCAGTTTAACAACAATAGAAAAAAAGAAATTGCAGAAGATAATAGCAAGAAAAAATTTTTCGTCATTCCATACATTAATAACATTTCTGAGACAATAGCATCGACAATAAAAAAATCAGATTTCAGAGTAGGATACCGTTGTCTAAATAATCTTAACAAATTAATTAAAGTCCACAAGGACAAAAACGTGCATAACAATAATAATAATGTTGTCTACAAAATTAATTGTAAGAATTGTGAAGCTTCGTATGTTGGGCAAACCAAAAGAAAATTACGCACTAGACTAAAAGAGCATATGAATAATATTAAATTTGATTCCTCCAAGCATTCTGTGGTCTCTGAACATATTATGGATAAAAAACATGCTTTTGATTGGGATAACGTTAAAATACTTGATATTGAATCTAATTATTATAAAAGACTTATCTCGGAAATGATACACATCAAGGAACAAAGGCATGGTATAAATAATAACACAGACACCGAATTGCTTAACAACGCGTATTTCGACATTCTAGAAGAAATATCGAATTTTTAGACTTATGTAAATGTTTATTTTGTGAGATCTGACACCTATTTATTCGACTTTTTAAAAGACTAGACAACAGTCAAGTACTAACAATAAGACCAACAACAATTAGAAGCATCGTCATCTCAAGTTATTCGGAACAATTTGTAAGCATAAAGGTTCAATATTTTAGTAGTTAGTTTAATTTATAATTTTTAATCTTTTTTTCACATACACATTAGTGGAATCCTATTTTACAATTGAATAAATTCTTTAAATTCAGTTAACAAATATCAAATAATTTGGAGAAGATGAACATAATCATTGCCAGATCGAGGGACTTTCGTCAAATAACGATAAGTGGTTCATTTGGAGTAATGTATAAGTGTCACTCCAAGTTTTTATTAATAATTCTAATATATTTTATGAATAACCGGACGAATCATTCTGCTTCTAATTGGGTTCTTACTTTGTTGAACTATTTTAATGGTCTCAATTCATTGTAAATATATTTTGCGTTTTAACTATGACTCAACTATATAACTTATATTGACTATGTATTGCGGATTTTTTATTAGAATTTTATGTATTTATTTATTATCGTTATTTATTATCACTATTTTTTTGCGCACTGAAGAGGAGCAAGTAGAGCTCGAAACGTTTGTATAATTATTATTTCAAATTAAGAATTTTCTTCTCAATAATAAAATAATATCGTATTGCTCGTTACACATGGCCTTAATTTAATAATTTATCATTGTTTTTATTGTCATACGAGCTTGAGCATTGGTATGTGATGTTTTGATTAGGTATTATTAATTTACGATTAAAGATTGATTATTAATTTTATTTATATTTATATTTTTATTAATTTTATTTGTTCATTTTATTTTATTTTAATAAAATTTAAACGTTTAAATTTTATTATACAATTATATAATTAAATAATAAATAACCATTATATAATGCAATAAATTATTAAGAAATAATTTGTCTCAATATGATTTGGGTTTCTCCCTAATTGTGTTCTAACAACTTCAACCTATATTAAATATATTAAATGAAAAATTATATTGTTTTCACTATTATTGTATAGATAAGATATATACATAAAACACACAATATATTCCTAATTAATATAAATTTTAAAAAATGAGTAAAAAATATAAAATATTTGAGATTACTAAAACACACAGTTAAAATAAGATAATTCTCTATGATACATAAATACACAAATTAATTAATGTTTTAATTATATTGATAATACCTCTTGTGCAATGGCTTCATCATTCATTGGTTCCCAATCCATGTGTTGCGTGCGTGCGCGTCTCGTGTCGAGCGCGTGTGTCAACGCACCTTCTTTATAATTTAATTAATTTATAAATTAGTACAGTTATAATTTAATAAATTTATAAATTAATTTATACATTAATAAATTTATAAATTAATAATTTAATATGAGATATATAAATATGTATATCACTAAAATATAAAATCTATGGCACACAGCATATTTTTCTTGCTAGCTATAATGCGTTATAAAAAATGTAAATATATATGTATGTCTAGGAATTGCAATATATATGTATGTCTAACAATAAGAATTAATTAATTCTAGCATGAAAAATGCATAGGATGCCTAAAAAATAACTTTACAAAATTATACACAATACATTATAAGGTTTTTTTAATGAAAAAATACATTTTGATTTATGAAATTAAGTGAACAGCAAAGATACAATAATATAAAGTTTTTGTTCTAAATTTATATAAATTATAAAGTACTCTAAAAATATGTATATAAAAAAATAGTACAACTTAGTGTTAAAGTTTGTTCGGATTGGCTTATAATACTAAAAGTAATTTCATATAAAATATTCATATAGATACATATGTTATATATATCCATATTATCTTACATTAACAATAGTAGACAATATTGGGCATTTTAAATATATCCTTATATACATGATCATGTTCCTAGATATATCATTTATTTAAAAAACATGGATGTTAAAAATGCTCTTCACTTTGACTCACAATCAAATAAATCATAGATGATTTATTTGTATTATATTTATTTATATTATATTTATATATTTATAACTTTATGCATTCCAAAAATTTTTACATTAAACTTATATGCATATAATACCTGAATATAATATAAATAAATATTTCCATCATTTCTTTCTTAGTACAGACATGTATAAGACTGATTCCATTCTTTTATATATTAATGTTCTATAAATATTCTTCCCAAAAAATTATTTTTCATAAAAAATACGAAAAATGCGAGAATGTTATTTACATGATAACAAATTATCATATTTATATCAATGCTATAAAATACTTCTTCAAAATTATCAATCAGGAAGAGTGATAGTTCGCAAAGAGTCTTCGGGAAAAGTTGCTATTTCCGCGACAGTGCTGAAATTAAAGGGAACTGCTATTCCACCATCAAGAACTAAACCTCCATCAAAACACTCTGATCTTATGGTTATCCTTTTACAAAAACCACGAGGATATATGCGCTTTGGAACGGACACTGCATCAGTCATTATCATATCTTTTATCGAATAACATAGTATGGAATCCTCTGTAAATATTTTTATACAATGAATATCCTTTAGAATTTTGTTATATAATCTCGTAAGTCGAACATTTTTATAAAATAATAATAATAATTATAATAATAATAATTACCGCACAATTATCTTTTGTAACATCCTTTCTTCCTTCTTTCACTTTATTTTAAACTCTTTGTCTTCTTTATTTCCTCCTTTCTTTCTTTAAAACATTAACTAAAAATAAAATATATAACACAAAGTATCAATTTTTTATAATATATAAAGTATTAATTAAATATCAAAAACACAAGTTCTATTAGAAACGTTATCTGAACTTATCTGATGAAGTAATCTTGAACACGTCCAAGGAGAAAAGAGAAACCTTTACCTTGATTTTTAACATAATCTTTCACTTAACCCGGCTGTTACTAATAACCTTCGATTTACATAACTGTCAAAACGCGCGATCTTCGCTGCGACGACAGTTGCTCACGAAGTAAGCCCAACGAAAGAACCAATCAGCATCGCGGAAAAGCGACAACAATACTTTCGAGATATGCGAGAATCGATGTCATGCACTTTTTCAGATAGGACTAGAACACAACCAGCGCGCGCTACGCGCGCGCCATTTAATTTGTATTTATGTATATATATATTTATATACATATATATATATAATAAATTATATAATATATATAATAATTTAAATTATAAAATTTTAATTACGCCAAGTAATGTTTTTGACATAATCCAAATTTATGACTCAACTGTGTAAGTTATACATTATTTTCATTTTTAAAAGTGCAAGTAATATTTTTTTTTATATTTTATATATTATATAAAAAAAATCTTTTAAAAAGAGAAAAAGAGAGAAGTATTTTTTAATTATATATTATCTTTTTTCCTCCATTTCTATATACATTAATAATAAACAATTTTTAAAAAATTTTATTTTAAAACAATATACTAATTAAATGCTCTTTAATTCAAATAAAGTATTACACATATAAAAAGCTAATAAAAGCAGAAGTAATATTATGGTTATAAAAACTAATTTGTTTTAAAAATAAAAATAATATTAAAATTTTTTATTTATTATCGATATATACAAAACAAGGATGATAACTATATATGTATATGTATATTCATATGCCAAATATTTTTTCATCTACATTTTACAAAATGATATTTTATGTATAAATTTATAAATAATTTATGTCTGAGACATTTTGCTCTAAAATCAAAACTAAAAGAGTTATGTGGAGTGCACGTTTAAAATGACACATCCTGTATATATATATATATATATATATATATATATATATTAAATTTTTAACTTCTTGAATTTGGTAATTTAAACAAAAATTAACGAGATATCAAATGTTTAATGTTTTCAATCTTTGAAATTCTGAAATAAAACTATAAATTAAAATAAGTAAAAAATTATTATAAAAAATAAAAATAAAATAATATTTAAAAAATGGGTTCCTCCAGCGAAGATTTGGAAACATTACAATAAGATGTTGAAAATTTATTAAGTGATGAAGATAAATCTAAAGTCGAATCAATTGACAATGAGTAAGTAAATTACGTATTTAAAGGTTAAAAAATTTCATATAAAAATTATATATTTTTCTTAAATGTAGTTAAAGCAACAAAAATTGTGTATAATTTTATTATTTATTTAGCTAGAATGCATAAATGTATTCTTGATTCGTTTTAACTACTTGAATCAATGTGGTTACACGTTCTCATGAGTAATTTTTTTATAATTTTTGACATTACCTTTTTTTGCGTTCTTTAACAATTATCGTCTAACATAATTCAATTATTTATCTACGATCATAATATTAAAAATTTTTATATGTCTTTTTATTAATGATTTATTTCTCTATTCATCTCTGAATTATTATTCTTAATCGTTTCTAACTTTTATAATTTATAAATTATTTAATGTCATATAATATTAAATTTCTTTTAAATAATTTTTTCTATAATTTAATAAAAATAAAACAATAAGTTTAATCATTTTTTTACAATAATAATATCATTACAATTATAATATAACAAAACATCAAGAGACACGGTAGTGTCTCGCGACCAGTTAAGGGCGTAGCGGAGACACCGTGTATCTTAACGCGAGTCGGACATTTGAGTCTTTATAATATTTCGAATCCTCAATAATGGCTGAAGCAATCGAGTTTATACTAGACTTAATCGATAAATTGAGTTCGAATTATATAATAAAAGTGTCTTTATTTCTGCTCTACGTGATTTGTAAGCAGAGATATATAAATGCAAAGTCGAAATATGAAAAATTTCTTTAAGAAACGTTCCCGTCATCATTATCATCATTATCATCATCATCATTATCATCATCGACCACGCATACATAGTAGTATCGTGCTACACGTATTCACACGTATACAACACATGCGCACACATATATCACACGTACACAACACATGCAAGATGCATGTAGTGGTAATTTTGTCCATCTCGCACGTTTTACAACAGATGGCGATAGTGGCGCTCCGCCATATCGGCAGTGTTGTTAGACGGGCTAGGTTTTTTCGCGCATGCGCGTATTACCGTGACGTAACCATGACGACTACAGTAACGTATGATGTTTGCGCGCGCAACTACGGACCAAGACCCTGGACCACGGAGTTTTGGCGGAATCGCAGGAAACAGATAAATTGAACGTACGTAAAAATAAATAAATTATTACAATATATGTAATATAAAAGTGTATTATTATAATTTATGTATATTAAAATTAATCAATAATTCAAATTATAAATTGTATAAATAAAAACTAAACTCGTAATTTACGTATGTTATAACATAGGTACACGTATATGTATATATTTTATAATTTCATTATTTGTTTATTGTATGTTTATATTTATATTCATTTTTAATTAAATTTATTATATTTATAATAAAAATTATACGATTCATTAATTATTTTAAAAAATTTTCAATAATTTAAGAAAAATTAAACAGAGGGGGAAATCAGGACCCCATTTCATGCGAGTGACTACTTCATTAATACTACATTCAATGCGCATGCGCGAAAAAACCTAGCCCGTCTAACAACACTGCATATCGTCAGCGTGCGGGGTTATGTTGGCTAACTCTCTCTCTCTCTCTCTCTCTCTCTCTCTCTCTCTCTCTCTCTCTCTTTCTCACACACACACGCACACACACACACACTCTCTCATTCTCACTCACTCACTCACTGTTCGTCTTGTGTACTTATTTAGTACATTCATGATTAAACATCTATATGCATTAATGTGAAATTTACTTACAATTAGTTTACTTGAAATATTCAATCTCTAAAGTGTTTATCTTATAAGATAGACAAAAAAATCTGAGTAAATAATAAGAAAAAAAAACAAGAATTATTATTGTCATAATTTTTTATCAATTAAGTACTCTCAACTATCCAATAATTAAATAAATACGTACAAATGTGCGCGCGTGTACACACATACAAATATTGATATTAAAGAGATTGAAGGAGAGGAAGGAGAAGATAAAAATTTAAATATTCACATATATTTTCAAATATTATATATGAATTTATAGTTTACATATCTAATTAATAATGAATTTCTAATTATATTAAACATATCAAAATAAAGACATACATGTATTTATCAAATGAATAAAATTATTGAATACAGACTTAAAAAATTTATTAAACATAGACTTAAAAAATTAATTAATTAAACATATTCCAAATTTAGAAAAAATAAACTTTATTTATATATGCAACAGCTTTTTAAACTAAATTTTTAAATTCTATTTTATATTAGACAATTATCTCAATCAACATCTACGTCCACATTAGCTGCACTGCAGACTACTTCTACAGCCACATTATCTGCTCCACGGATATAGCGTTATGCCAATACGATACATTACATGTACTTACTTACTTGCCTTTACTGTACCAACTCTTGTTCTTTCCACGTAATCATGTTTTTACAGTTATCGTTTGCTGTATATCTTCCAGCAAACTTTATTTCGTGTGAAGTGTATTTAATTAATTAAATCTCTGCGAAAGATTGAGAAGATGAAGGGATAATTCAAACTATGAAGACATGGTTACATGGAAAAGACAAGAGTTGATACAATAATAAAGACATACATGTATTTGTATCCTGCTGGCATAAGGTTATAGAAGTTGATTGAGATTGAAAAATAATAATGAAAATAATAAAAAAAATAAAGACACATGTATTTGTATCGTGCTGGCATAAAGTTATAAAAGTTGATTGAGATTGAAAAATAATAATAAAAATAATTAAAAAAAGGAAATATTCAATCATCATTTAAAAGCATATTTGAAATCTGTAGAATAAACAGTTTTTGCAAAAAATGTGGAGCATTTGAGCTCTAGTAAGTCTAAAAATAAATGTAAACATCAATTAATAATAACTGATGTTATATATATATTATATATATAAACCAATTTGTTGCAATATTCACTATAAAAGGTTGTAAGGGTAAGATGGCTAAAAGTGAATAATTTAAAAGATAGTTAACATAATTTTACATAAACTGAAATATTTCATAAAATAAAATATTTGTAATATTTCGAAGTTTATGTAAGATTATGTAAAAATTATACCTTTACAACTTTTTATAGTAAATATTGCGAGGAATCGATTTATATGAGAAAAATTAAGGTAATTCTATTTTGAAAATATAAGTGACCTTTAAATAACCTTGAAAATCGCCGTTTAGGAAAAAGTCTGTGTCAACTTTTTCTTTTTCGAAATCCTGCAACTTTTATCTAAATTTAATAGAAAATGTATAAAAAATGCTCGACATTAGTACACACACACACACACACACACACATACACACATATGGGTAAATTTATATAAATAGGGTGCTTTAGGAGGAATGATCAGGATTCTAGAATATGATTGTACACATTATTTTAAGCAAAGAAGTTTAGATAAACATGTTTAATAATTGTTCTATTCCGGTCATAAAAATATACAAAAATGAATGATATAATCTCTAAAAACTCACCTTTAAAAAAAGGTAAAAAAAGGCGACCAGTTAAGGGCACGCCATTAACAAAAATTATCCATTGCAAACCCATGTAGAATCCTATCCTCTTGCAAACCCATGTAGAATCCTATGAAAAATTAATCATTGCAAACCCATGTAGAATCCTAGGCAAAATTAACCATTGCAAACCCATGTAGAATGGTACCCATTGCAAACCTATGTAGAATCCTATGAAAAATTAACCATTGCAAACTCATGTAGAATCCTATGAAAAATTAACCATTGCAAACCCATGTAGAATTGTATTAAAAATTATCCATTGCAAACTTATGTAGAATCCTACATTGCAAACCCATGTACAATAGAATTGTATGAAAAATTATCGATTATAAACCCATGTACAATCGTAACAAAAGTAATGAAATAAAAAAAAATTGCGCCAAGTGAAAGTAGAAACTTGTACCAGTGGAAAATTAAAGTTGCAGACATATATAGAGTCGTATAATGAATCAGTAAAAATTTAAATTTGCAAAGGTAGAATCGTACCATAAAAAAACTTATCTTTTAAAAAAAAGATAAACAAGATGCCAAGTCCATGCGCCATGTGAAAAAGAAATAAAAAAATTGTAGTTAAAAAAACTGGGAGCGCTGCTAAATAATATTCTAACAATATTAAAATTAAATTGTTACTTTTAAACTCATTACAGTTAAAATATGTTTTGTGTTTAAATTAATTAATGTTACTTTAAGGTGCATTGTAATTTTGAAACTTAGCAGCGCGCCCAGTTTTTTTAACTAAAATTTTTTTATTTCTTTTTCACATGGCGCATGGACTTGGCATCTTGTTTATCTTTTTTTTTAAAAGATAAGTTTTTTTATGGTACGATTCTACCTTTGCAAATTTAAATTTTTACTGATTCATTATACGACTCTATATATGTCTGCAACTTTAATTTTCCACTGGTACAAGTTTCTACTTTCACTTGGCGCAATTTTTTTTTATTTCATTACTTTTGTTACGATTGTACATGGGTTTATAATCGATAATTTTTCATACAATTCTATTGTACATGGGTTTGCAATGTAGGATTCTACATAAGTTTGCAGTGGATAATTTTTAATACAATTCTACATGGGTTTGCAATGGTTAATTTTTCATAGGATTCTACATGAGTTTGCAATGGTTAATTTTTCATAGGATTCTACATAGGTTTGCAATGGGTACCATTCTACATGGGTTTGCAATGGTTAATTTTGCCTAGGATTCTTCATGGGTTTGCAATGATTAATTTTTCATAGGATTCTACATGGGTTTGCAATAGGATAGGATTCTACATGGGTTTGCAATGGATAATTTTTGTTAATGGCGTGCCCTTAACTGGTCGCCTTTTTTTACCTTTTTTTAAAGGTGAGTTTTTAGAGATTATTTATTATACGCTGTAGAATTCTTACGAAAAGTAATTATATGGAAATACAAAGGGAACCACAAAGTATACACGAGGAAATTGAACAATTGATAAGTTCAGTCGAATTATTTACGCCAAGTAATGTTTTTGACACAATTCAAATGTATGACTCAACTGTGTAAGTTATACATTATTTTCATTTTTAAAAGTGCTAGTAATATTTTTTTTTATATTTTATATATTAAATAAAAGAAATCTTTTAAAAGAGAAAAAGAGAGAAGTATTTTTTAATTATATATTATCTTTTTTCCTCCATTTCTATATACATTAATAAATAATAAATTATTTTTAAAAAATTTTGTTTTAAAACAATATACTAATTAAATGCTTTTTAATTCAAATAAAGTATTACACACATATAAAAAGCTAATAAGAGTAGAAATAATATTACGGTTATAAAACTAATTTGTTTTAAATAATTTTTTTGTATGGACAGAGTTAATTTATGAAGATTTTATATAAAAAATAAATATATATATGTAATTATATAATTAAATTTTAAATATATTTATTAAACATTTAATAAACATTTTTGTATAAAATATAATTACATAAAAAAATTATTTTTTATATTTAAAATAAATAAACGTAGGAAACTAAAAAAAATAAAAACAAATAAAATAATAAATAATAAAATCTGATATTTATTGAATCACTTATTTATTTGGATGGTGTTCAGGCTAGGACCACAAACGTAGCCAGTTTAATTTAATTTGTAATTAAATTGTTGACAATAATAAAAAAGCAAGTAAATTTTTTATTATTTGATTTCTTTTATTTCTTTTTTATTTTTTTAATCTTTTGGTATATTTTTTAAGT
>NW_028191116.1:0-7500 GCF_048542155.1 Nylanderia fulva
ATGTCGCAGTTCCTTGTACTTTTGCATGAACTCTACGTACATGTCCTTAAAGTCGGCATCTTTCTCTAACCTTTTCTCCGTCTGTTGCAGAGCACGACTGGCGACGCGACGAGTCCCAGACAGATCCGGGAGAGGCTCGATCGTTGGCAGCCGCACTATGTACCTGCCGTCAGGAGAGCGCGAGTGATGACGGCGGTAGTGCTCCTCGCACTCTAGTTCCGCCTTGGTGAGGGTCGGAGATGGCCGGTGGACTTCCTCCTGCTCCCAGAACCGCCGCACCAAGCAGGTGATGTCCTCCTTGATTTGGCAGTGATGAGCGGAGATGTGTTGGCTGGGCGCAGTCGAGCTAACTGTACCTGAGAGAATCCAGCCCAACGAGGTTTGTTGAGCTACTGGATCCTTAGAACCTCCTTTTCGTAGACCCTGACGGATGATGGTCCCATATACGTCGGCTCCCAGTAGGATGTTGACGGGGTCCGAGGAGCAGAATTCCGGATCGGCGAGCTCCAGGTCCTCCAGATGGGTCCAGGTTCGTCTACTGCTGCGGCATCCTCCGGAAAACAGCGTCAACTTCGGCAGCACCAAAGCGTTGACGAAGGTGGGCGATTCCCCTCTGCGCGACTGCAGGGTAAGTCTCACCTTCCCCTTTGTCACTCCGGTCCTTTTCTCTCCGACTCCATAGACACTAACGGCGGCTGCTTTTCTAGGGAGTCGTAAGCGCTGCGCTAATCGCTCCGAAATGATGGAGGATTCGGAGCCCTGGTCGATCAGAGCGCGAGCGGACTGCCAGCTTCCGTGGCAGTCGAGGACGCGGACCCTAGCCGTAGCGAGCAGCACCGTTGCGGAGGAAGAGTCTGCGCCTTGAGCCACGTGAGACGTCGTGGCGGCCTCGGCTTCCCGGAATGCATCGTGAAGCGAGGAGTGATGTCGACTGCCACACGCTGTACACGTCTTCTTCGATAAGCACTCGGAAGATTGATGCCGGCCAAGGCAGTTTGAGCAGAGCTTATGCTCACGGACGAGCTGCTTACGCGCCATCGCCGTCTTATCCTTATAGTCGCCGCAGAACATAACAAAGTGGTCCCCCTGGCAGATGGAGCACCGGCTTCTGGACTTCTCTTTTGGATTTTGGCCTTTGACGTGGTGGCTCCTCGTTGATTTCGTAGTGCTGGAGCTGCTGCTGTCGTTCCTGGCCGGAAACAGCGCCTCCAACGTATGGAGCCGACGTTCTATGAAGGCCTCAAGCGAGGCGTAGCTTGGCGGACTCGTGGTGTGACTTATATCACTCTCCCATTCTCGCCTCGAGCGGCTGTCGAGGAGCTCTACGACGAGGTGGACGAAGAGATCCTCCGTGCGGTCTATCGGTCGGTCTATGCTCTTCAGGGAGCTGACAGTTGTTTTTACTCCATGGAAAAGCCTCCTCAATTCAGCGGCGGATTCGCTTTTCATCTTGGTCAACGCTAAGAAATTATTCAGATAATTACGAGTCAGCAATCTTTTGTTCTCGTAATAATCGCTTAGAGTTTTCCAGGCGATTTCATAGTTGTCTTCTGTGGTGCTGAGGTTACGAATCAGCAGATCGGCGTCACCCTTCACACAAAGTTTTAAGTAGTGTAACTTCTCCACAGGTTTTGCTGCCTGATTCCGGCCGATGAGGGATTGGAACAGATCCCGGAATGAAGGCCAATCCTCGTATTTCCCGGCGAAGGTAGGCGGTTGGATTTTTGGAAGCGCTGTCCGAAGAGCGGGACTAGTTGTCGCGGCCGCGGTAGAGCTGGCTGCCTGTAGCTGCAGCTGGAGAGCGCTCTTCAGATCGAGCATGAGGCCCTTGTTCAGCAGGTAAGCTTCCTCGCCTAAGGACGGGATGTCCTGTTTAGCGTAGACCTCATGCTTTATTTCGTCAACCCGATCGGCTAACGTATCATTAAGAGCGTCGAATTTATCCCATAGCTTCTCGAGATTTTGAAGCCGGGCCTCCACCGCGCCGGGGGTCATATTGGCCTCGCCGAGCTTCCGCAGGTTCTCGAACGCGCGCGAGATCTTGCCGTATAGCACCGTGGCGGTGGCAATGATCGCCTTCGTGTCTGTCATTTCTAACAATGTTTCTCTGTTCCAGAAGCACTGGTCACCGACACTCAATTACAATCGCTTCCGTGGCACCGGATTCACAGGAGGTTCCGGAGGAATCCGGCTCGAAGGACCAAAAAATGTGCGCGACGGAAAGATGGATAGGACGTGGTCGGAAGCGAGACCGAGAAATAGACACAACACTCAACACACGCGTAACGTTCACAAAAAAAATATATTTATATAAACTATTAACAAAAATACAATTAATATACCGCACCGAATTTACCGAGAGAATTAGCCGAGTCGTAAATTACTAAGTGTCCGCAAGCAACGGTAATGAATTAGACAAAGACAAGCAATCTTTATCGTATGAACACACTTTATTCGCGATGAGCAATCGGAAAAAGCGCCGCGGTCGCGAGAGAGGAGGCTTATATACGCCTTGTAATTCTAGAATATTCGAGTACATTTGCTGTCGTTCTATTGTGATATTAAGGGTGAAGGAACGTTTACTGTAATTATTTACTTGTTTTTCTCTCCTCTCGCGCGACAGCGGTGTTTACAATTTAGACTGTTTTAAGCGCTTGTTTTCGAAGGCGCGGAGTATCCGTATACTCTCGCGGCCGAGCGCTAATTTAAATATAATTTAAAATACGCATGTTAGACCACGATATTAATTAATAAATTATATGCATGCTGCATGAGGCATGATCGAGATGCATGAATATTTTAACGCTTTCTTGTCCGCGGGTTATTACCGTTCGAATCTCGAACACTGCTCGTTCAAGTAGTTTGTTACAATCCTGGCGTTGTGTGGTCAAGCACCGTCTTGTTGAAAGAACATTTTATTTCTTTCAAATAGTGGCACTTCTTCTAAAAAATCGGGCAGATTTTCTTTCAAAAGTTCCGCGATACCATAGGGTACGCCTATTTAGCAGGCTAGAGTCTCGTTCGTTATCGGAATTAACCAGACAAATCGCTCCACCAACTAAGAACGGCCATGCACCACCACCCACCGAATCAAGAAAGAGCTATCAATCTGTCAATCCTTCCGGTGTCTGGGCCTGGTGAGGTTTCCCGTGTTGAGTCAAATTAAGCCGCAGGCTCCACTCCTGGTGGTGCCCTTCCGTCAATTCCTTTAAGTTTCAGCTTTGCAACCATATTTCCCACGGAAACCAAAATCTTTGGTTTCCCGGAAGCTGCCCGCCGAGTCATCGGAGGAACTTCGGCGGATCGCCAGCTGGCATCGTTTATGGTTAGAACTAGGGCGGTATCTGATCGCCTTCGAACCTCTAACTTTCGTTCTTGATTAATGAAAACATTTTTGGCAAATGCTTTCGCTTCTGTCCGTCTTGCGACGATCCAAGAATTTCACCTCTAACGTCGCAATACGAATGCCCCCATCTGTCCGTATTAATCATTACCTCGGGGTTCCGAAAACCAACAAAATAGAACCGAGGTCCTATTCCATTATTCCATGCACGCAGTATTCAGGCGAAGGTAGCCTGCTTTAAGCACTCTAATTTGTTCAAAGTAAACGTACCGGCCCGACTCGACACTCAGTAAAGAGCACCGCGACGGGATATTAGTTGGGCCGCCCCTCGCGAGGCTAAGCCCACCGGTAGGACGTCCCACATCACGCCAGTTAAACACCGCGAGCGGTGAACCGACGGTGTGCGACACAGATTCAACTACGAGCTTTTTAACCGCAACAACTTTAATATACGCTATTGGAGCTGGAATTACCGCGGCTGCTGGCACCAGACTTGCCCTCCAATGGATCCTCGTTAAAGGATTTAAAGTGTACTCATTCCGATTACGGGGCCTCGGATGAGTCCCGTATCGTTATTTTTCGTCACTACCTCCCCGTGCCGGGAGTGGGTAATTTGCGCGCCTGCTGCCTTCCTTGGATGTGGTAGCCGTTTCTCAGGCTCCCTCTCCGGAATCGAACCCTGATTCCCCGTTACCCGTTACAACCATGGTAGGCGCAGAACCTACCATCGACAGTTGATAAGGCAAACATTTGAAAGATGCGTCGCCGGTGCTAGGACCGTGCGATCAGCACAAAGTTATTCAGAGTCACCAAAATAAACGGTGGACGAACGGCGAGCCGCCCGCCACCGATTGGTTTTGATCTAATAAAAGCGTCCCTTCCATCACTGGTCGGGACTCTGTTTTGCATGTATTAGCTCTAGAATTACCACAGTTATCCAAGTAAATGTGGGTACAATCTAATGAACCATAACTGATTTAATGAGCCATTCGCGGTTTCACCTTAATTCGGCATGCACTGAGACATGCATGGCTTAATCTTTGAGACAAGCATATGACTACTGGCAGGATCAACCAGGGAGCTTCGTGTTCGGTTACTCGCAAGGGAGTAACTCGCGAGCGAGCCCGAAGACTCGTCGCTAGCTCTTTTTCGCGCGCGCGCGCGTTCGATGCCGAAACACCGACGCGCGCGCGACACGCTCGTATGTGCCATTTTATTTGCCGCCGGTCTTGCTCAGCCGGTCGGCGACACTCTGCTGTGTTTAACGCTATTATGTAAAGCGTACG
Organism: Nylanderia fulva; assembly: GCF_048542155.1. Lineage (NCBI taxonomy): Eukaryota > Metazoa > Arthropoda > Insecta > Hymenoptera > Formicidae > Nylanderia > Nylanderia fulva. The sequence goes on from NW_028191116.1 coordinate 4,630, forward strand.
AGAGAACGACGGAGGCGAGAGTAAACCCCCGACGCCGCCGCCTCTCCTCTTCTTCCTCCTCCTCTCCGTTCAAAAATCCACAAGATCAAAATACTCGTGTTCTTATTCTCCCAAATGTTATGATGCGCGGTCTCGAGAGACCGCGCGATTCACCCTGACGCTAGATCGACGATGGCGATGCTTAGACGTCGAGGACTGTTCTGTCTGGTTCGTACGCGTTTAACCGCACACGACCAGCAATAAGATTTCGCTACGGCGTACAAAGCGAGCGGGAAGAAGCAACTCTTCCCGCAAACTCGTATCCGTGGAGTAGATGCTCGGTAAGCGCGACGATTCCGCTGCTGCGTACGAAACGAGAGGGAACCGCGCGGCCAACACACTAGAGGCGTGCGCGCCACATAAGAGCCATTCGGTCTTGCGACACCGACTCGTGGCAATGCTGTGCTCGTAATAAATAAGTGTGCGTTAATTTTGCGCGCGTTCGGCGACGAACGAGAAGAGCCGCACCGTAATCCCCGGCGAAGAGGAATACGAGACGACGCGAGAGTCGAACGTACGTTCTCGCGAGACACGCAACCTCCAAGCATGAGAAGACTTGGCGGCGGCGCGTTCTGCGACGATCGTATATTATTTTATATATTCGTGGTTTCCAAAATCAAACATTTTATATATAAATGTTCTCTCCGTGTCAGAGTCGCGACTCGACAAAATCCGTTCTCGACCCGTTCGGGCGATTCTTCGTTTGTCAACGTCGAGAGCGCGACACGTACAATATTAATCTCTCCTACCTCTTATAGTACCCAACCGACCGGCCAAGCGGTCGGCGACGGTACGGAGAGCGGTCGAAACACGCCGGAGTGGCGAGAGACTCGAGAAAGTACGTTTACGACTCGTCCGGACTCGCTCGACTCGTTCGACGCGCCGAGCGCGACGTATCTCTTATAGTACCCAACCGGCCGGCCAGGCGGTCGGCGACGCACGGTCCTACGCACGGCCGTATGCGAGCGCGAGCGCCGAAAGGCGCGTTCAATCGAGACATTGTCGCGGAGAGCGAACGATCGAAAAGTCCTATTGTACCATAAAATATTATCACGATAGCCGTATGGCGAATGTCAAACAACGATAATTAGCATTAATTAAGAAGGAAACAAACGAAATGCCGGGACAATAAGGTATAAGCACCGACGGTACCTCCGGGCCGGGCGGCACCTACGGGCCAGGCGGCACCTCCGGGTCGGGCGGCACCTCCGGGCCGGGCGACACCTCCGGGAATTACGGCCGACCGGCGACACCTCCGGACCGGGCGACACCTCCGGGAACCACGGCCGACCGGCTACACCTCCGGGACGGGCGGCACCTCCGGACGACCGAATGATCTCTCGAAGTCAGACGACCGCCGGCGGTACCTCCGGAACACTTAACGACGATTTACGGCGCAGCAACGAGGAGAGCTACGTAAAAACGTTTCGGACGAAAGTTACTTACTATTCGGCGCTCGCTCGACATGAGGGCGCTGTCCGATTACTAACTCGAAACGTGTCTCTCAAACCCACGTGTCGGAGACATATATTTCGAATTATTACGGATGATACGCAACACGCAAGCTGCGGTGACCGCGATTACGGTACGGAACACTCGCCCGATGCGAAATCACGCGCGCGGCAACCGAGACGGCTCGTTACGGGCGTGATTATACGTGCGGCACCACATAACGGCCGGCGTCAACTTAGGGGACGGACGGCACCTCCGGGACGGGCGACACCTCCGGACGACCGAATGATTTCACCAAGTCCGTCGCCCGCCGGCGGTACCTCCGGGGCACTTGACGGCGAGTAGCGCCGCTACGAGGAGATAATGCTACGATACGGAAATACGTTTCGGACAAAGGTTTCGTACTTTTCGACGCTCCGCACGACCGCGCGACACGATTATTACGATATCTGCTAATTCCCGGTTACCACTCGTCGGATGCACAATCTTCGAGATTCTACGACCGATAACGTGGACGAATGCAGGCAGGATGCCGATAAGCGAAGCCGGAGTGTTTGCACGAATAAACTTTCCGATGCGTCCTCATTTAATTAATCTCATTTAGCTAGCTCGTTAGCGGTACAAGCGAGAACTCGGGAACAGGCGCAAGTTCCCTCGCGGCGCGTTGCTCTCGCCGGCGAGCGAGAAATTTTTCCAGGCCCGATAGCGGCGTGTTGCCTTGATTAGCGGGCGACACCTCCGGCGGCACGCGACGCCCGTAACCCAAGTACGATCGCGGCGTGTTGCTTTCGTTGGCGGGCGACACCTCCGGCCGCACAAGCCGCTTTTTCCAAGTTCGCTCAGCGGCGTGTTGCTTTCGCCGGGCGAGCGACAAATTCATCCAAGTCCGTTCGCGGCGTGTTGCTTTCGCCGGGCGAGCGACAAATTCATTCCAAGTTCCGTCGCGGCGTGTTGCTTTTCGCCGGGCGAGCGAGAAATTCTTCCAAGTCCGTTCGCGGCGTGTTGCTTTCGCCGGGCGAGCGAGAAATTCATCCAAGTTTGTTCGCGGCGTGTTGCTTTCGCCGGGCGAGCGAGAAATTCATCCAAGTCCGTTCGCGGCGTGTTGCTTTCGTTGGCGGGCGAGAAATTCATCCAAGTCCGTTCGCGGCTTGTTGCTTTCGCTGGCGGGCGACACCTCCGGCGGCACGCGCCGCCCGTACCACAAGTCCGATCGCGGCGTGTTGCTTTCGTTGGCGGGCGACACCTCCGGCCGCACAAGCCGCTTTTTCCAAGTTCGCTCGCGGCGTGTTGCTTTCGCCGGGCGAGCGACAAATTCTTCCAAGTTCGCTCGCGGCGTGTTGCTTTTGCCGGGCGAGCGAGAAATTCTTCCAAGTCCGTTCG
>NW_028191116.1:12500-33927 GCF_048542155.1 Nylanderia fulva
TACCCTCGGAGGTCCTTACCAGTCTTCGCAGCTCTACTATCGCGTCCTCCGTCGATTTTCCCGCGAGAAAGCCGAACTGTCGATCCGAAATTCTACCCGGCGCCAGCGACGTTCCCGTTAGACGCTCCTTAATTAATTTTTCGAAAAGTTTACTTACCACGGAGAGGAGACAAATTGGTCTATAGGATTTCGGGTCCCTTTCGTCCTTGTCCTCTCCCTTCAGCAAGGCCCGCAACGAGCCAATCTTCCAGGCGGAGGGAAAGACGCCCCACTTTAGGCACCCGTTAAACAGTTTAGTGATCTGGCCGGGGATCACTTTCAACGCTGCTTTTAATACGTTAACTTCCACGAGGTCGGTTCCCGGTGCTTTGTTGTTTTTGAGAGTCTTCGCTGCTCTTATCGTTTCTGCCACCGTGAAATGAGAGGCGTCCGGTGTCTCAGGTGGCGTGTACGCGTTTACCCGCAATACGCTTTGTTCGGGTGTATCGCTCGCGATTCGGTCGTCGGGGACGTGTATTTTAAGAAGACAGTTGGCTGTTTCCTCTAGAGTCATGGTTGAAGATTTGCCATGCCTGAGTGTGCTGAGCACTCTTTCTACTCGGAGTTTCTCCGCTTGTTGCTTATAAACGAAGCCCCAAGGTTCTAAATTTCCATGAGATGTTACGAATTCCCGCCAACTATCGATCTTTGCCCTTTTTATATTTCTGCCATACAGTCGCAAAGAAGAGCGGTACTCCGACAGTTTTTCCACGTATGAGGGCTGGCCATGTTCCTTCTGCAGGCCACGTCTCAACCTGTATAGCCTTTTCTTGAAGATTGTTAGCTCCCTAGTCCACCACGGGTTGGACTCCCTAAAATGCCTTTTTCTTGGCATTGAGGCCTTGCATGCCTCGCTAAGGACAACTGCGAGCTTTTCGGCCATTTCCTCTACTTCCTCCGCCGACCTCAACTCGAGCGCCTCCAGCATGGACCCTGAAAGATCAGCGAGAGTCCCGGAAAACCGTTCCCAGTCGGCCCGACGGGTGTCGAACCTCATGTTCGCGGCACCCCCGGCGTCCCGCCCCTTCGGCACTCTGAGCCTGATGTCGATGGAGTTGTGGTCGCTGGTTGTCCAATTGTCCCGTACCTTCCATTCCCTGATGAACCGGGTCATGGAGGGCGACGCCAAGGTCACATCGATATATGATGAACCTCTTGCCGTCCAAAAGGTGGGTTTCTGGCCAGCATCGTTGACCACCTCTATACCAGATGCCCGGATGAGGTCTTCGACTTTCGCACCTCTTTCGTCCGCCTCCTGGGGACCCCACAGCGGCGATCGGGCATTGGCATCTATCGCAACTATCAATCTCTTCCTCCTCAGCGAATGAAACACCATTTCGAGGTGCCTGAGGTGCTTCTCTATTTCTTCGCAGTACTGAAAGTAGCACGAAGCCACATAGAAGGAGAAGCCAGGTGCTTGCACTTCTGCACAGACACAATGAGCTGTGCTAAGCTGCGAGATAAACAACAGCTGGAATTGAGAGTTACAGGCTGCCACCGCTGCCCACGGGCGCTGTGAACGCACGGCGGCCACTCTCATTCCTAATCCTAACCCAACTAAGGTGTGACTCGAGTCCCGCTTCCTGACGCATGGCTCCTGCAATAACAGGACGTCAAGCCGCTTTTCGACGACGAGCTGACGCATCTCTCCCGTGACTTTTGCCGAACGTCTCATGTTCAGCTGCAGGACTCTCACTCCCGTGGTCGCCAGTGAGATATTTTCAGACGAAGTAGGAGTAAAAGGGGAGCTTGCCGCGCTTTTGTTGCGGCCCGGCTCGATCCGGTTTATTATGGGTGTGGGGTTGGGGTTTTGGGGAGTTCGCGGAGCTAATTTCATCGTTGTTTACGGCGGCGCAAGTCGCGGAGCTATTCGCGGAGCTAATCGCGGTGCTAATCCTAATTCTGTTTTCGCGATTTTTCCTTGCTTCGACGCTCGGTCCCAGCCGACTATCGGACGCCGGCGTGGGCCCGCCCACGGTCGCGTCGCATCTAGCTAGCACAACTCGGACGGCACGAAGGCCGCTACCACTAAGTGCTTCCTGGGCTGCTGCCCTACCCGGCAGGAAGCATTTTATCAGGCGGGCACTTCTCCTAACCAAAGGATTTATCATTTCCATTTATATTCCCACGAGTACGGTGGAAAGGAGGGTCAAGCGACGCAGAGCCATTACTACGCCACCAAGCCTAAATACACCAGGAGGGCGGCAGATATCCCGGGCGGACCGTTAGCGACCGCGATCTTACCGTCCACGCGGCCATTCATGCCCTCGGCACGGTACCTAACACCTTAACATTAAGACGAGCGCCATTGTTAGGAAACGCCTACCTATTCATCGGCATTCCACCCGAGGCAGACGAACGAACGAGACAAAGTAAAACTGAAACGAAACGACCGGAGCGACGACGAGGATACCGATGATGATGTTCCTGAAAGAAAAGAAGCCGCCCTTTGGCCCCCGCGCCTCCGGGCCAGAAACCGGGAGGCGCGGGGCCCATCAGGCGCAGACAGAGACCCCTGCTCCCCCGCCATCGAACCGCAGCATGAGGAAGGCGAGCGGACATGTGATGGGTCTCCGGGAAGGCGGAACTTGGTGTAGGTAGGACAGGGATTGGAATAGATAGGTACGGGAAACGCACCCGTACCACCCCCAGTACTCCAGTCCTCGGATGAGGAGAAAGTTTCGCTGTGCGAGCGACACCGAGTGCGCTCCTCCAACGCATCCATGTGCGCGTGCTACTTGTGAGCCATTTGGTCAGTGACGCCGACTTGTCGTAGCAATGCAGTGTGTAAGCCTGAGGGTGGAAGTCCTGAAAATGATAATGATAAGCTCCCTTCATTCGCCGCGGCGTGTTGCTTTAGAATCTTGGAGTGTTTTGGGGTTCCCGGCACTACTCGGGAGACCTTTAACGCTTGTGGACACTCGCTGGCCATGATGTGGCTGGAGGTACCGCCCATTCCTTTCAATCCCTTGCTTTGTTGTCCCCAGGGCCGCACCCATTTGCATTTTACGTTTTCTGTCAGTCTCAACACGCATCGCGGCAGCCCCCGACAGCGACGCCGAAGCGCACCCCAGGGGGGGGCCGAGTCCCCACGCGGCGTGCCGCTTTGCAATCCTGCATTGGGTTCAACTGGGTCCTTAAGGCGTGTTGCCTTTAGCCTTTTTTGTAAACCCACCGCGTGGCCAGCCCCGTGAATTGCACCGGAGTGCACCCCAGGGGCCAAGTCGCCACGCGGCGTGTTGCTTTTCAATCTTGCGTTGGGTTCAACTGGGTCCTTAAGGCGTGTTGCCTTTAGCCCTTTTTGGAACCCACCGCGTGGCCAGCCTCGTGAGTTGCACCGGAGTGCACCTCAGGGGCCGAATCGCCACGCGGCGTGTTGCTTTTCAATCTTGCGTTGGGTTCAACTGAGTCCTTAAGGCGTGTTGCCTTTAGCCCTTTTTGAAACCCACCGCGTGGCCAGCCCCGTGAGTTGCACCGGAGCGCACCCCAAGGGCCGAGTCGCCACGTACTGCTTTTCCGGATGTTTTGCTGACTTCCAACGCGTACTGCCTGACTTCCTTCCGTCCTCAAGGTCCGGGCCCATAGCCCGTGGGACCGGGTCCATTTTGCCCTCAGTCTGGGTGACTGCCCCTTTGGACAACTCCCGGCGAACCTCCCCGCGTGCCGCATGCCGCAGAGAGAAACACCGAGTGTTCTTAGATTGTTCCACTGCATGTCCGATCCATCGAGCCGGTTTCCAGCCACAAACGTATGCGGCGTCCCGTTAAGGACACGCTTGCGACCTTCGCCCCGACATTCGACAGACCCGGCATGCGCGCCTGGGAACAATCCGTATTTTCGAGGCACCCAGAGTTTGTAAGGGGAAGCGGCGAGCTCCGGGCCGAACACTCTGGGGCCAAGTCTTAGGACACCAGTTTTTGGGCTATCGGTTTGTTTACCGATTTTGCGTTTTCATTTCCTAGATTATTTGTCCAGAGTTTGTGCTGGTCAATCTAGTCATTCGCAGTTTCACCTTTTGTTTTAAACTCTCCTTCGACTCTTCGGCATTCACGCCTCGGCCTTGGCTCTGTGTGCGAAACAAGCAAGAGGGAGCCACGCAACTACACACTAGGTGTGCGCGCCACATATGAGCCATTTGGTCTTGCGACTCCGACTCGTGGCAATGCTGTGCTAGTAAGTAGATAGGGACAGTGGGAATCTCGTAAATCCATTCATGCGCGTCACTAATTAGATGACGAGGCATTTGGCTATGTTTCGTCTACGGTGCGCGACGACTGCTACAAAATCACAGTCGCCAAGTCGCCACCGACAACGATATTGCAGAGCTGTTTACTGTTGGTGTTCGCAGTCAACACCCTGGAGCGTGAAGGTCGGAGCTAGCCAAAGGCAGCTCGTACTTCACCTCGACCATTCACGCAATCATTCAAACTCGCGCGATTGATGCGGAGGCCCCCAACTCTACGCGCCATCCATCATGCACCACCAGATGAGGCCACGTTCCGCCTTCCTTCGTTATAACGCGATGTCATTGCGTTAAAACGTTTCCAGTTCAGCCATGAGCCCCACAAAACTCGAGTCGTCAACGTTCGGAGCTGGGCGGACGTTAAACCCAGCTCTCGCAACTCAGACTCGCTTCGCGAGCTCAAGACACCTCGCCACGAAATTGTAATGGCGGTAAAACGAACATTATTTCGAGGTACTCCTGTGCGCTCCGCCACAGCGGCTGCCAGATCATTACATGATCGGTACTTCTCCACCTTACGCTCGTGGGACATCTCCAACGCGGTTTCGCTAGACACTACTTGCGCGTCTACGACCACTGCCTCACCACCCTTAGCGATGGTCAGGTCGGGCCGCCTCCGGCCGGCAGACGTCGAATACGCTTGTTCCGCATCGACGCGCCATCCCTTCTGCTGTAAATAGCCACCAACTTGACGGCATAGGTCGTCATGCCGCAGGATTCTCCCTCCGTGCGTTCTGAAGCAGCGTTGCACGCAGTGAGCCGGCGTCTCGGTTTCGGGACAACCGGCACGACAGCGATTATCGCGCCCATCACGACCTCGGGAGCATCTCGCTCTAGACGGTATGCAGTTAGCCCGTATGTGGTGATAGTGCACGTAGTCGGCACCTGGGATGGCATCGGCGCCAGCCGATACCCAGTAGGAGCTCAGGTTGGAGGCCGCAACCTCTCTGAGTCCACTCCCATCGCACGACTCGCGCAACCAGGCCGCACACTGCTGTCTGAGCTCAGCGGTTGTAGTCACTCTATGGCCCCGCACTCGCATCTGGTTTTCACACCAGACAAGCTGCCTAGCCACATACGTGGTTTCGGCAGCCGCGCATGCTGCGGGCAGAGTACTCCGACACAACCGCTGCAGTCGGTTATGCTTCAGAATTGGGATCAAAGTTCTCAATAGAGGCATTCCAAGCCCGCCACTCTGTATCGGCGCATGCAGGTATCCAGCAGGAACATCATGGGGAAAACGCAGCCATCGTCGCACCGCAGTGCGTACGATGATATCCTTACCCTTGAGGGTTTTGGCCGAGACCGTACCCACTGTCCATCGGTGATAATACCGTGGAAGGAGACAGTCACGCAACAACCTCAGCCGCTGTTGCGGCTTAAGAGGTGCCCTCGTGAGTTGCTCGATGGCCTGAGCTAAGGGTGGATCGCTTGCGAGTTCCCTAGCACCTGTGTACTCGCAGCCCAGATACGTCCAGACATCGACCAGGGATCTTTGCGGTATCATCGCTCCCCCCACGGTGAAATAAGGTGTGGTGTCCACCTTCACCTTCTTGTCTCTGCCGGACGCCACCATGGACAGCACTCCGGTCTTTCTCGCGTTGATCTCGAGCCCATTTCGCATAAAGGCGTCATAAAGCCGTGTCAAGTTCTCCTGCAGCCCATCTCTGGTAGAGGCCAGGAGCACAATGTCGTCTGCGTAGCCCAGTGCATTGATAAGCCGGCCACCCAACCGATAGCCAACGTTCTCCGAGAGAATTCCTAGTGCTCTCTCTACGACCAGATTGAACAGCAGGGGCGACAACGGATCACCCTGTCTCACGCCACGGCCGATCTTGATGGCCGACACTTCCTTAGCGCTGACCCCCTGCAACTCGGTCAGCGCATTCGAATAGACAGCCCTTACGTACTCTCTAAACTCCCGAGGGAGCCCCAGCTCATCGAGAGTCGTATGAATAGCAGCGTGCGCAACCGTATCGAAAGCTTTCGACAGATCGACGCACGCCACATGCAGAGAACGACAGCGCCTCCGGGCGTCCCAAAGCACGGATGAAAGGACTGTGACGGGAGTAACTATGACTCTCTCGATCCTCAAAGCAACACGCCGCGATGGTACTTAGAGAGAGTAGTGGTTGGTTCGTGATGCGCCAACGAAGTCCTCTAGTAAGGACCTTCAGCCTCTCACGTCCAAGTTGTACCTCCACCTCCTCGTGGTGCTCCCGGAAACGGCCTACTTTGGAAGTTTAGACTCGGTAGGTGTCGACTAAGCGAGTGTACAGCGAAGTGCGCCCCTAAGGGCTTCGGCCCATGCGCCTACGGTCATGGTGAGTTGTGGGGCCAAGAAAGACCGGGGTTTTTTGGGGGGCTCTCGGTTGTCAATCCGTTTGCCCCCCTACACGCAGTAAATTATGAATAAAGCTAAGAATGATTCTGATGTCCCGGGTTCTCGGATGGCCCGGGGTCTGCGTGCGAGTGCTCGCTTGAGTGAGCGCGCGAGAGGTGCGGAGGACCCTGACGGGGTCGCAGCTGGTCCGTCGCGAATCACTATAAGGACCAGCCAGGCTGAAGTGGACAGCCTAGAGGAGGAGATGGTCAGCTGTGAGCATTGTTCGGCGAGATTCCAAAACATGCGTGGTCTTGGTGTCCACAAAGTACGTGCACAACCACTACAAGCCAACAGTGCTATCAATGTTGACCGCGTAAAGGCCAGATGGTCAGTGGAAAAAACTATATTCATGGCACGCGCTGAGGCTGAAGGCATCTTAGCCGGGGAACCTTTCATTAACCAGTATCTGGAGACAAGGTTCCCCAATAGGAGTCTCGAAGCCATCAAGGGTAAACGGCGACAGGAGCCTTACCGAGTGATGGTTAGAGACTTCTGCCAAGAGATCTAATCGCGTCGCGCGATTGTGATCGATGAGGGCGATAGGGATGGTGCGGTGATGACACGAGCCGACACCATTCCTGCGGCCATTGAGGCTAGTACTGACGATCAAAGCGCACATCAGCCTCCCCCTGAACAAAGTTCTCAGAAACTGCGGGACAAGATACAATCACTCGTAGAGCAGAGTGCGGCGTTCCGTAGCTACGAGGCTGATACTCTTGCTGGCACGGCAAGAGATGCTCTGACGGCGGGGAGGGTCGACGTCTTGGCTATCGAGAGATGGCTGGGCATGATCTTCCCTCGGCCGCTACAAGTGCGCCCTCCGCAACGCGTTTCGGCAAAGAAGCACTGTCCTCCAGTTAAACGAGAGAGCAAGGAGCAGAAGAGAAAGAGGGAGTATGCAATTGTGCAATCCCTCTACAGAAAGAACAAGAAGTCCTGTTTGTCGCGTATCCTCGAGGGCGACTCGGTGCGCGAGAGGCCGTCTGCTGTCGAATTCCTTAACTGCTGGCGCCCCATTATGGAGGCCTCCAGCGGTGCGGATGGAGACATGACGGACTTGCGTGAGTCGTTTGGGGAAGCGGCACAGGCTGCGAGTGCTGGCCGGAACCGTACGTCGGGCCCGAGAGGGATTCACCTCGAAGGTCTCGGCGATGGCGCTGCCACGGATCCAGTTCCTGTGGCGGATAAGACCTTGCTCTGGGATCCTATAACACCTGCAGAGGTGAACAGGATTTCCGTAAGGACTGGCACTGCGCCCGGATTGGACCAGATTACGCCGAGGATGTGGAACGCTGTTCCTGCGATTCTTCGTGCGCTTCTGTTCAATCTGCTGCTCCTGGCAGAGACGATCCCCTCATCAATCGCCACAACCAGAACGGTATTCCTTGAGAAGGGGGGTATGTCCGATCGGCCAGGTCCGACGGAGTACCGACCTCTCAGCATAGGATCCGTTATGATAAGACACTTCCACAAGATATTGGCAAAGAGATTGGCAGCCCTCGACATCTTCGACAGGCGCCAAAAGGGGTTCCGGCCGGTGGACGGGGTATGTGAGAACGTCCCAGAGAACGTTAAGAGAGTCATAGTTACTCCCGCCGTTTACCCGCGCTTGATTGAATTTCTTCACGTTGACATTCAGAGCACTGGGCAGAAATGACATTGCGTCAACACCCGCGAGGGCCATCGCAATGCTTTGTTTTAATTAGACAGTCGGATTCCCCTAGTCCGTGCCAGTTCTGAGCTGAGCGTTGAATGGCGGCCGAAGAGGACGACCACGACGGCTCGCGCCGCCACGGAAGCCTCGCAGCAAGGAAGATCCGCGGGAGGCCAAGGCACGGGACCGAGCTCGGATCCCGGGACCGGCGCGAGAACGCCGACCGTTCACCTCGCCCAGGCCCGGCACGTCAGCCAGACCCGCTTCCCGACCAAGCCCGACACGCCCCGCTCCTCAGAGCCAATCCTTATTCCGAAGTTACGGATCCAATTTGCCGACTTCCCTTACCTACATTATTCTATCGACTAGAGGCTCTTTACCTTGGAGACCTGCTGCGGATATGGGTACGAACCGGCGCGACACCTCCACGTGGCCCTCTCCTGGATTTTCAAGGTCCGAGGGAAAGATCCGGACACCGCCGCAACTGCGGTGCTCTTCGCGTTCCAAACCCTATCTCCCTGCTAGAGGTTTCCAGGGAACTCGAACGCTTATACAGAAAAGAAAACTCTTCCCGGATCTCCCGACGGCGTCTCCAGGTCATTTTGGGTTACCCCGACGAACACTCTTACGAGGGCCCGAATTGTATGCGGTTCCGCTGCCGGGTTCCGGAATAGGAACCGGATTCCCTTTCGCCCGACGGGCGTGTGTCTTTCGTATAATATTTATTATTATTTCTCGACACTCGAGTATATTGTACGCCGTCATTGACATAGGATTTCTCCTAGGGCTTAGGATCGACTGACTCGTGTGCAACGGCTGTTCACACGAAACCCTTCTCCACGTCAGTCCTCCAGGGCCTCGCTGGAGTATTTGCTACTACCACCAAGATCTGCACCGACGGCGGCTCCAGGCAGGCTCGCGCCCAGACCCTTCTGCGCTCACCGTCGCGACCCTCCTACTCGTCAGGGCTTCGTGACGACGCGAGAGAAGACTAACGCCCGCTCCCGGTTGCCGCCCCACTTGCCGCTGACGGCAGAGTATAGGCTCGACGCTTCAGCGCCATCCATTTTCAGGGCTAGTTGCTTCGGCAGGTGAGTTGTTACACACTCCTTAGCGGATTCCGACTTCCATGGCCACCGTCCTGCTGTCTTAAGCAACCAACGCCTTTCATGGTGTCCCATGAGCGTCGAGTTGGGCGCCTTAACTCTGCGTTTGGTTCATCCCACAGCGCCAGTTCTGCTTACCAAAAATGGCCCACTTGGCACTCTGATCCGAAGATGCTCGTGGCTTCATAATTCAAGAAAGCCAGAGATCTCACCCATTTAAAGTTTGAGAATAGGTTGAGGTCGTTTCGGCCCCAAGGCCTCTAATCATTCGCTTTACCAGATGAGACTCGCGCGCGTTCCGTGCGGAACGGCCGAGTGCCAGCTATCCTGAGGGAAACTTCGGAGGGAACCAGCTACTAGATGGTTCGATTAGTCTTTCGCCCCTATACCCAGTTCCGACGATCGATTTGCACGTCAGAATCGCTACGGACCTCCATCAGGGTTTCCCCTGACTTCGTCCTGACCAGGCATAGTTCACCATCTTTTGGGTCCCAACGTGTACGCTCTGGGTGCGCCTCTTCTCGCGATGAGAACGAGACGCCCCGGGAGTGCGAGGCCGCATCGCGACGCGGCCCATCCTCCCTAGGTCGACGGCCAGGGCCGACCTTCACTTTCATTACGCCTTTAGGTCTCGCGACAAGTCCCAATGACTCGCGTACATGTTAGACTCCTTGGTCCGTGTTTCAAGACGGGTCCTAAGAGTACCCAAAGCAGTAGCGTCGCCGACCGGTATCGGTCTCCCGCGAGACCGCGGGAGACGTTCGCAGGCCTGTCGAAGGTGTACCGTACTGTAACCAACAGCGGGCCAGGACCGGGGACGGCGCGAAGTCCGTAACCTCCGAGTACCGTGGCGCGCGCTTGCGACGGTCTCGACGCACCGTGAATAGTGCGGCCTGATACCTTGCGCGTACCGCCGAGCAGCCGGCCGGGCGACCGAGGGTTTGTCGCGTGCCGTTTTACCGGCGACGCGACAGACACCGCACCCGGGCCGTAGACCGACACCCAGCGGGTCGCGACGTTCTACTTGGGGAGAAGTGCACGACGACGAGCGCCGGACATCGGCGCACGGTAGCGTGCCCGCGCGCGAGCCGCAAGGACTCCGCGGGACATCGCCGACCGACGCGAAGCCAGCGCCGCTGACGATGAATCTCCCCGTTCGATCTTTTGGGTTTCTTAGGTTTACCCCTGAACGGTTTCACGTACTCTTGAACTCTCTCTTCAAAGTTCTTTTCAACTTTCCCTCACGGTACTTGTTCGCTATCGGTCTCGTGGTCGTATTTAGCCTTAGATGGAGTTTACCACCCACTTAGAGCTGCACTCTCAAGCAACCCGACTCTAAGGAGAGATCCTCCCGAGGCGCGCACCGGTCGCTACGGGCCTGGCACCCTCTACGGGTAAGTGGCCCCATTCAAGATGGACTTGGACGCGACGCGGCACCTCGGGATAAGCGGATCCTCCCAAACACCACATTTCCCTGCGGCGGAACCGCGGGATTCGGTGCTGGGCTCTTTCCTGTTCGCTCGCCGCTACTAAGGAAATCCTGGTTAGTTTCTTTTCCTCCGCTTAATAATATGCTTAAATTCAGCGGGTAATCTCGCCTGCTCTGAGGTCGTCGCATAGTGAGTTTTCGTAGCCGTTTGCCTCCTCCGCGTCGCTCATCGTCGTCTCTCCTCTATAATATATATTATAAGAGGGAGAGAGAGAGAGCGTCGAACGAGAGAGCAGCAGCGGCAGCACACGAAATACGCGAGAAGGCAAATCGCCGGGGCGCTAACCGCACACACACTCGTTGGTGGTAATGGAGACGATATATCGCGGGGTTCGAGATTCTCGGCTCCCCCTTCTCTTTTATATACGAAATTCGGGCGGAATCGATTCGACGAGTACACGACGCGGCGCGCCGGTCCCCTTTTTTCGCTTTACGAAAATTTCGTGGACTCGGACACGCGGTCGGCTCGCGATTCAAAACCCTTCTCCGTAAAGAGGTAAAGGATTACGAATGCTCTCTCCGCCGGACGACGACGCGCCGTATATTTCTCCGTAATACCGTTATGTGTGCGGGCAAGGGCGCCTCGGCATAAGACGCGCGAGCGCTATCGCACCGAGAGACGCGGCACAGAGTGCGAGAGCAGTCCGGTCAGTCTGTGTGATGTACGGAGAGGAGAGACGGTGAGACAAGCGCTACCTACTTTCGGGAGACAACGACGCACGCGCCGCTCTAGGGAAAGCGGTGCCATTTACCGTCCTGACCCTTTTTTTGGCCGTTTGTTGCTCCCTTCGCGCGCGCTCTTACTCTCATCCCATTTCTCCTCGGCTCTCGCGTACACACACGACTTGGATACACAAACACGCTCCCCCTCTTAATTCGCGCAGCATTCTCTGGGCGCGCGTTCGCCAACGTTTTACACGCTTGTGCGCTTCTCCTCCTCATTATTATTATTTCGGTGTGTCATTTCAGACGACGCCAGGATTTGCACCGCGGCCGGTCGGCGCGGCACAGACACCTCGGGCGAACGTCCAACGATTGCTCGTACGCCCATTGTAAGCGTTGCACAGGGCACAGGCGACGCGCGCGCCATTCTCTGGTCGCCCGCGTCGTGGCCGTGCGCGCTTTTCGGACGCAAGCAGTTTAGGGGTACTAAAACGACCCTCAGCCAGGCGTGGTCCGGGAATTGTATCCGTGGACCGCAATGTGCGTTCGAAATGTCGATGTTCATGTGTCCTGCAGTTCACAAGTTGACGCGCAATTAGCTGCGTTCTTCATCGACCCACGAGCCAAGTGATCCACCGTTCAGGGTAATCGTTCGAAATTTTTGCGTTCGCGAAGAAACGCGCTTCTCGTTCAACCATCGTGGTCTCTTCTCTCGGACGAGAGAGAGAGAATAATCGTGGTGGCTCTTCGATCAGCCTGTCCGCGCGCGTCCGAGGACGCGCGCGGACCGCCGCCTCCCGCCAGGGAAGGCTACGGCACAAAGATAGAGTTGTGTGTTTCTCGTTCGGAGCGTCTCTCCCGCAACGGGAGAGCCGGGGCGGAAGCTCTTTGAAGAAACCGTCGGACCGACACAGTTGACAGATTGGTCGAAATATCATCGATCCCTTCTCTGTGTTATATATATATATTATAATAATATATGGGGGTCCTCTCGCTCGGCACTCGCGGTCGCACACCGTGTGTTCTCGGCACGCTGACCGCTGCCCCGCGACAACGGGGAGGGCGCGCGTCGACGAACGTCGTGGGTGCTGCACACACGCGTGCGCGGGCATAGGTTACCACCGGTTCGCGCTCAACGCCGAATCGACGCTCTGTGTGTGTGTGTGTGGCCGGAGAATGGCACACACACGAGCGTGATCGCGAAGCGTCTCGCTCCGAATCGTCGTCGAACACCGCCGGGCGCGCTGCTCTGCTTGCCGACTACTTTCGGTCAGAGAGGCGCGACGGCGTCCGTCGTTATATCAAAACACAACAACAAATTCCGTCAAATCCGTTATTTTCTTTTTCTCTGAGAGCGCCTTTTCAGCGCGTCCATTCAGTCGCCGACTGCTGCGAGCGCGCGTCTCTCCCAAAAGAGAGGACTCTCGACGCAGAGCAGGACCTCCGGAACGTTAATGATCCTTCCGCAGGTTCACCTACGGAAACCTTGTTACGACTTTTACTTCCTCTAAATGATCAAGTTTGGTCATCTTCCCGGCAACATCGGCAATGCCGAGACATTGCCGCGCACCAGTCCGAAGACCTCACTAAATCATTCAATCGGTAGTAGCGACGGGCGGTGTGTACAAAGGGCAGGGACGTAATCAACGCGAGCTTATGACTCGCGCTTACTGGGAATTCCTCGTTCATGGGGAACAATTGCAAGCCCCAATCCCTAGCACGAAGGAGGTTCAGCGGGTTACCCGGGCCTTTCGGCCAGGGAACACACGCTGATTCCTTCAGTGTAGCGCGCGTGCGGCCCAGAACATCTAAGGGCATCACAGACCTGTTATTGCTCAATCTCGTGCGGCTAGAAGCCGCCTGTCCCTCTAAGAAGATTTGTTTGTACGTTGGTAGTAAAAACCCGCCAGCCGAAGCCGGGGGCCTTCGCGATACCATAAGGTACGCCTATTTAGCAGGCTAGAGTCTCGTTCGTTATCGGAATTAACCAGACAAATCGCTCCACCAACTAAGAACGGCCATGCACCACCACCCACCGAATCAAGAAAGAGCTATCAATCTGTCAATCCTTCCGGTGTCTGGGCCTGGTGAGGTTTCCCGTGTTGAGTCAAATTAAGCCGCAGGCTCCACTCCTGGTGGTGCCCTTCCGTCAATTCCTTTAAGTTTCAGCTTTGCAACCATACTTCCCCCGGAACCCAAAAGCTTTGGTTTCCCGGAAGCTGCCCGCCGGGTCATCGGAGGAACTTCGGCGGATCGCTAGCTGGCATCGTTTATGGTTAGAACTAGGGCGGTATCTGATCGCCTTCGAACCTCTAACTTTCGTTCTTGATTAATGAATGAGGGAGAGAATGAGAGCGTTGCGGAAGTGAGTGAGATAGCGTGTATGAGAGTAATTGGTGCGAGACTCCGTAAATTCCTGTTTACGGAGACGAACAAAATTTCAAAGAGTGCGAGTGAGAAAATACTGGACATTGTGGGAGAATATGAGGAACAGATGATGAAAATGTTGTGCAAAAATGAGAGAATACAGGGGAAAACTGGATGAGTGTATGCGTCGAGCGAGTCGGGATTTAGCCTACGGCGGAAGTGGAATGAGCTATGCGAGCGTGAGTGCGAAAAATGTTGAAAAGAGCGTGATTGAAAAGGTACAGGAAGTGAATGTGAAAACGAGTGAAAACGAAAGAGAAGAGTTATGCGGTAATAGTGAGAGCGGATGATGCAAGTGCGAATGTGACAAGTGAGGAAGTAAAGGAGAGAATGATGAAGCATGTGAGCAAGTCACTGAATGTGCGTGTGAAAGCGGTGAGGAAAGTGAGGAATGGAGGTGTAGCGATTGAGACGATGAGCGAGAGTGAGTTGAAAAGAATAAGAGAGTGTGGTCAGTTTAAGAATGCTGGCCTAAAGGTTGAGCTGCCTCGCAAGATAGGCCCAAAGATCATCTTGTACGATGTGCCGAATGATATGGCGAGTGAAGTGTTAATGAGAGAAATGTATGAGAGGAGCTTGAAAGGGCGAGTGGATGAGAGAGTATTTATGGAACGTGTGCGTGTTGTGAGTAGGAATGCGAAGAAAGATGCAACCTGCGGAAATGTGATATTAGAAGTTACGAGTGCAATAAGAAATGTGCTCTGTAGTGACGGACGAGTGTTTGTGCATTGGAAGGCCTTTAGGGTGAAAGAGTTTTTCAGTGTGCTGAGGTGCCACAAGTGCTTCGCATTTGGGCACATGATGCGGCAATGCACCGAAAAGGAAAGACTGTGCCAAAAATGTGGATGTGTAGGACACATGATGAGAGATTGTAAAAAGGAAAGTGTGTGTAGAAACTGTAAGCTGAAAGGGAGCAAATGTGATCACTCGGTTCTGTCCGAAGTGTGTCCGGAATACGTGAGAGCGTTAGAGAGAGAGAAAGCGAGAATAAATGACGAATGAATGGTGCGTGAATGTGGTGCAGTATAACTGCCAGAGAGCGTATGCAATTATGTGTGATCTGGGTGAGATGATGCGCGAACGTCGAGTGAGTGTAGCACTGCTGCAAGAACCGTATGAAAGGCATGGACGTGTGGTGGGCTTGCCCATAGGTATGGATGTGATTGTGTGCGAAAGTGGGACGGTGAAAGCAGCAGTGGTGGTAAATGACTCTAGGTTAGACGTGATGTGCGTGAGAGAATGTACGAATAAGCTTGGAGTGAGTGTGTGGTTGAAGGGGGACTTTGGCGAAATGTATGTGGTGTCCATGTATTGCCAGTATGGTAAGTGTATCGAGCCGTACTTGGCGTACATGGACAGAGTATGTGAGACGGCCGGGAGAAAGCGTCTGCTGATAGGTATGGATGCGAATGCCGTCTCTCCCTTGTGGTATAGCAAGGGTGGAGGCAGCAGAGAGAGTGAAGGGCGTGGTAGAATGATTGAGGAATGGATGATTGCGAGCGGGATGAATGTTGTTGAATGAGCCAAGCGAGTTTTACTCGTTCAGCGGGCCGAATGGGGAGAATGACATCGATGTTACTTTCGTGAACGGCGTGAATGGAGGGTGCCGGTATGAGTGGGAAGTAAAGCCGACTGGGGAGTGAGTGACCATAACGTATTGTTAATACGGATGGTACACAGAGAGCATGTAGGTACGAATGAGGGCATGCGTAGATGGGTGTGCAAGGACGTAGACTGGGAAGGATATATGTGTGATATGCGAGAGAGTGCGTTAGAGGATGCAGCGAGCGCCATAGACGAAGCGGATGCGCAGAGCTGTGTAGAGCGAATGATGAAATGGATCCATAGTGCGAATGATCGATGGATGAAGAGATGTAAACCTGTGTATGCTAGGAAGCTTGTGTGGTGGACGGATGAGCTTGAGAAACTGAAGAAGGCTGTAGGAAGGAGCAGACGTGCCTACCAGCGTGCGAGAAAGAGGAATGGAAGCAGAGTGGAAGAAAGAATGAATGAATATAAGTATGTTTTGCGGGAGTATAAGGAGGAAATGCGAAGAGTGAAAGAGGAAAATTGGAAGCGATTTGTGTGCGTGACTGGGAAGAGGGATCCATGGAGCGATGTATATAAGGTGTGCATGGGAAAGCGTGATAGGGTAAGATTAAGTGGCATAAAAGTGGGTGATAGAGTGACGAGTACATGGAAAGAAAGCGCGGATGAGCTAATGAAGAGATTCTTCCCGGCAGCAAGGACGAACGTGGCGATAGACGCCAGGGGAGACGTAAGGGAGGAAGAAAAGCAGTTTGAATGGAGCGAAGTGGATGTGGCAGTGAGATCGATGAAAGTGGGTAAGGCACCTGGTATGGATGGTGTGAGTGCTGAGATGTTGCGAGCGATTTGGCGTGCTGTCCCGGTATGGATGAAAAGAATGTATGATGTATGTCTGAATACAGCGTGTTTCCCCCCGGCGTGGAAGACTGCGCGGGTGGTAGTGTTATTGAAGTCTCCCGATAAACCTAGGTCGGACCCTGGGTCTTATAGGCCCATTTGACTGCTGTCCGTGCTGGGGAAAGTGTTGGAGCGAATGATGGTTGGAAGACTCGAGCGAACGATGGGTGGAAGAATGTGTGACGCCCAGTACGGATTCGTAAGGAATCGGTCGACCGAGGATGCATGGAATCGAGTGCATGACTGGGTGAATGGGTCGGAGAGAAAGTATGTGTTAGGAGTGTTCGTGGACTTCAAAGGAGCGTTTGATAACCTAGAGTAGGGAATGTGTGATCGAGAAATTGCGTAAGGTTGAATGTGAAGAAATTGAATTATGGAAGAACTATTTTAGCGGCAGGCGTGTATGCATGATGGGTGCGTGTGACACAGTGTGGAAAGACGTAAAGCGTGGCTGCCCGCAGGGCTCCATCTGTGATCCATTTATATGGAACCTAATGATGGATGAACTGTTGTGGCGGCTGCGTGAGAGTGAATGTAAAGTGGTTGCGTACGCGGATGACTTGTTGTTGGTCGTGGAAGGACAGAGCCGAGCGGAGTTGGAGAGAAAGGGTACTAAGTGGATGAGAATGGTGTACGAATGGGGAGTGAAAGTAGGTGTGAGTGTGTCTAAGAACAAGACTGTGATGATGTTGATGAAAGGTAGTATGGCTGGGACGAGGCCTCCCAATGTACGAGTGAATGATAGATGCGTGAGGTATGCGAGGAGCGTGAAATATCTGGGTGTTTGTGTGAGTAAAAGGATGAACTACAGGTTGCATCTGGAGTGTCTGAGAAAGAAATGTATGAATGTAGGTGGGAAAATTAAGACGCGTGTTGAGAAGTGAGTGGGGTTTGCGAAAGAAAGCTGTGACTGTGTTGTACAAAGGTCTGTTCATGTCGTGTGTGATGTATGGAGCGAGTGTATGGTATGGAGTGATGAGATTTGAATATGCGAGGGAGCTCATAAATAGGTTCCAGCGAGTGGTGTTGAGTGCGTGTCTGAATGTATGTAGAACGGTCTCCACGGCGGCCATGCAAGTCCTTATGGGTGGCTTGCCGTGGGACCTGGAGTGCGTGAGAAGAGGAGTGTTGTATAAGGTGAGAAAGGGAATTAGTATGAGTGAGTATAATGTAGTGAATGATAGTGACTTGCGTGAGAGAGGTGTGGAAGGATGTATGGAATTGGTGAGTGAAAGGCTGTATGAGATGTGGCAGAATAGATGGAATAAGTGCGAGAAAGGAAGAGTGACGTATGAATTTATAAAGAATGTAAGGTTCGCGGGTGAGTGCCGAGAGTTCGAGCCTAGCTTGAGCCTGGGCTATATCCTGACAGGGCATGGAAGTTTGAATGAATTCCTGTATAAGCGTGGTCTGTCTGAGAGTGAGAGCTGTGCATGCGGAGCGGAGAGAGAGAATTAAAAGCATGTGTTGGTTGAGTGTCCAATGTATGGTGATGTGAGGAACCTGAGTGAGTGGGGTGTGATTGTGCGAGAGAATGGCAGTGTGGATGTGAGTCGCATGTTGGAATGTAAGGAAAGGTATGAAAGTGTTGGTGTGTATGCGAAGATTGTATTTCAGAGAAGGAGGGCGATGCTGAAAGGAGGATAAGAGAAGCCGATGTTCCCGAGGAACATAGGCCGACCACTGCCTGGGAGGTGTAGGCCTCCGAAAGCTGGGAGTGGTCTCGGCCACGAAGATCCAACCAGTGATCTTGACTGGTACCACGGGAGTCGGGTTGCCCAGGGGGATTCGTCCCTCGTCCCGGCAATTGAGGTCGGACCCGTGGGGGTAGTGGTTGAAGCCGCATGCTGGTTAGGGGCTCTCGGGCCTCGACGGGTGAGCAGCGTATCTGCTCGGGAACCAGTCCTGCACAGCTGGTAGAGCGTTGGCACAGGCGCTCGCCCCAACCGGTGGGTTGCCGAAGAGTCCTACAAACTCGGAGGCGCTACTGGTAGTTCCTGGCCTGCTGGAACGAGCTGATTGGGCTTATCCCAATTCCGCACCCATGGGGGTCGTGTGATTAAGCTCTCTGAGCAGGTACCGCACGTTAAATCAACCACGGACATCTGTTCCTATCTACTTTCCCCAGGAGGCTACTGACGATTCGACAGTAGTACGGGCATGACGCACCCGGGGCCCCGAGGTCCCTTTCAAGCCAGGATGGGAGGCATCGTGTCTGGGGCTGCATGGCCGCGGGGAGGTTAAGTTGCGCGACCGCAAACGATCCCCCAGGGGCACCTGGCGCAACCTCTGTGGTATATAAGTCGCCTTACCCAGGATGATGGAGGCTCTGCCTGAGTGGACATTTTTTTTCCTGCCATACTCGTGGGATATACATGGAAAGAACAAAACTCAAACAAAAACACAAAAACTTGGCTGATACTTTGGTAACGACTAATGCTGGCACGAAAGTAACCGAAACTCTGAACGCCGAAAAAGAGAGAAAAAGAGAATTGCTGTTTGCGCGAAGGGGATCTGTAAGTAGATCACCACCTCCTTCGGGTAGTACCCAAAAAGACACTGAAGAGACGCATGAAGGGAACACAAGGCTGAGTGATTCTGAAAATGAGAAGGATGGATATGAAAGATTAGAACAGAGCACAGGAGTAAATGAAGTAGAGGAGATGATGGAGACAAAGGAACAGCTCGAGACATTCATGTTTAATGATAACAACAAAATAACAAAATCTGCAATAAAATACATATTGTCCAAATGGGCAGTACTAGAAAATAGACTACATAATGTAGTTTTAGAAAAAGAAAAATGGAAAGCTGCTTACCAAGCTGTTGCTGACTTGAGGCCTAAAGGACTCTCCTATGCCAATGTTACGGCAGGAACTCCAAGGACTGCTACAGGTGCTGTAAAAGAAAAAGAAAGGAGGTCAGATACTACGCACAAAGTAGTACTAATTAAACCTATAAAAGAAGACGAAGATGCGAGAACGAATAGTGAAATAAAGAAGGAGGTTATAAAGGAACTGACAAGTACAAATAAAAGGCTGAGGATAAAGGCAATAAGGCAAATGAGAGGAAAAGGAGTAGTGGTGGAGGTGGATGAAAGAGACGGGGACTTTGTGAAAAGAATAAACCTAACAACAAAGAAATTGAAAGTAGAGGAGCCAAGGAAAATAAATCCTACTCTTATAATTTATGACGTAGACAGGGAATATAAGTTTGAAGATCTCAAAGAAGATTTCATAAAACTGTGACGATCCGGATCCAATCGAAATAGAAGAATACAAAAAGGATTGTGTGGGAGTAACTATGACTCTCTCGGTCCTCAAAGCAACACGCTGCGATGGTACTTAGAGAGAGTCGTGGTTGGTTCGTGATGCGCCAACGAAGTCCTCTAGTAAGGACCTTCAGCCTCTCACGTCCAAGTTGTACCTCCACCTCCTTGAGGTGCTCCCGGAAACGGCCTACTTTAAAAGTTTAAACTCGGTAGGTGTCGACTAAGAGAGTGTACAGCGAAGTGCGCCCCTAAGGGCTTCGGCCCATGCGCCTACGGTCATGGTGAGTTGTGGGGCTAAGAAAGACCGGGGTTTTTTGGGGGGCTCTCGGTTGTCAATCCGTTTGCCCCCCTACACGCAGTTAATTATGGAGAAAAATTTGAATGAGAATACTGTCCCGGGTTTTCGGATGGCCCGGGGACTGCGTGCGAGTGCTCGCTTGAGTGAGAGCGCGAGAGGTGCGGAGGACCCTGACGGGGTTGCGGCTGGTCCGTCGCAAACCACTATAAGGACCAGCCAGGCTGAAGTGGACAGCCTAGAGGAGGAAATGGTCAGCTGTGAGCAGTGTTCGGCGAGGTTCCGGAACATGCGTGGTCTTGGTGTCCACAAAGTACGTGCTCACCCACTACAAGCCAACAGTGCTATCAATGTTGACCGCGTAAAGGCCAGATGGTCAGTTGAGGAAACTAGACTCATGGCACGCGCTGAGGCTGAAGGCACCTTAGCCGGGGATCTTTTCATTAACCAGTATCTGGAGACTAGGTTCCCCAATAGGAGTCTCGAAGCCATCAAGGGTAAACGGCAACAGGAGCCTTACCGAGTGATGGTTAGAGACTTCTGCCAAGAGATCCAATCGCGTCGCGCGATTGTGATCGATGAGGGCGATAGGGATGGTGCGGTGATGACACGAGCCGACACCATTCCTGCGGCCACTGAGGCTAGTACTGACGATCAAAGCGCACATCAGCCTTCCCCTGAACAAAGTTCTCAGAGGCTGCGGGACAAGATACAATCACTCGTAGAGCAGAGTGCGGCGTTCCGTAGCTACGAGGCTGATACTCTTGCTGGCACGGCAAGAGATGCTCTGACGGCGGGGAGGGTCGACGTCTTGGCTATCAAGAGATGGCTGGGCATGATCTTCCCTCGGCCGCTACAAGTGCGCCCTCCGCAACGCGTTTCGGCAAAGAAGCACTGTCCTCCAGTCAAGCGAGAGAGCAGGGAGCAGAGGAGAAAGAGGGAGTATGCAATTGTGCAATCCCTCTACAAGAAGAACAAGAAGTCCTGTTTGTCGCGTATCCTCGAGGGCGACTCGGTGCGCGAGAGGCCGTCTGCTGTCGAATTCTTTAACTGCTGGCGCCCCATTATGGAGGCCTCCAGCGGTGCGGATGGAGACATGACGGACTTGCGTGAGTCGTTTGGGGAAGCGGCACAGGCTGCGAGTGCTGGCCGGGGCCGTACGTCAAGTTTGAGAGGGATTCACCTCGAAGGTCTCGGCGATGGCGCTGCCACGGATCCAGTTCCTGTGGCGGATAAGACCTTGCTCTGGGATTCTATAACACCTGCAGAGGTAAACAGGATTTCCGTAAGGACTGGCACTGCGCCCGGATGGACCAGATTACGCCGAGGATGTGGAACGCTGTTCCTGCGATTCTTCGTGCGCTTCTGTTCAATCTGCTGCTCCTGGCAGAGACGATCCCCTCGTCAAT
>NW_028191117.1:0-33867 GCF_048542155.1 Nylanderia fulva
GGAGCAGCAAATATTTGAATTCCTTACAGGAACGCCATAAATGGAATAAATCCAAGGGTCGACAACTAGAACCCGGTCAATTAGTCGTTATAAAACAACAAGGCCTCGCTCCTTTACAATGGCTAATGGGCAGAATTGAGCAAGTTCACATAGGTTCCGATAATATAGCTCGTTCAGCGACTGTAAAAACAATTAAAGGCTCCTTTGTTAGGCCTATTTCCAGGTTAGCTATATTGCCCACATGACTTAAGTCAAGGTTTCAATTATCTTTGCTTTTCCTTTATCACTTATATTTTCGGCTAATTCAGTAACTATTTACAATTAATCATTTAACGCAGTCAATACAAAAAAAATATGTTTACTGTTGTTCTCAATATTCAGCTATGCTCTAGGCTTGTTAGAGCTACAATGTAAAAAGCTATTGCTCTGGGCTTGTTAGACCCACGATACAAATATCATTTAATTTTCTTCAATATTACGTTGTATTGAAGGGTAAATTCTTCAAGGGGGGCGGCTCTTGTTAAGTAATTCATCTTTTTATTTGTATTTAAATTGTTTCTCGATTCCGCCTCAAAATTATATTGTGTGTACTCTCGCGTGCAGTCGGCCGCGCTCGATGCGGTCCGCTTAGACTCGCGTGACTTCGGCCGTCTCCGCGCCCTCTCGTGTCAGGACCTACTCGGCAGCGTGCAAGACCAGATCAGATAGCTCTCGACCTCCTTACAACAAGCAGGTCTTGCAAGGATTAATTTCATTTTGTAATTCAAGTCATTACATCTTTATTTTGTGTACAAATCATTATCACAGGCTCAATATAATAAAGGCCTTACCCATTAAACCAACGGAAGTGGTGTGTATTCTTTCTATAAGCTATACATAATTAAATTAAAATACACATGTCTTGACCGTGCCGACCCGAAGTTTCATACCGATGCGCACCACGGAGAGCTTTACGAGCTTGCAATATTAGCTCGAAAAACAGAACGATTAATATTCTTAACAGGTTATATACGCTAGAGTCGATTGTAGTTTTTTCGTTTTTCTAGGCTCAGAAGAAAGCGTAACACACCAACTAGGCAAATTAAATAACCGAAAAGAAACTCAAGTTGACTTTGATTACGACACTCCAGATCTAAGCAAAAACCCTGTACCTAAAAAAATCAAGCAGCCATAGACACCGCGCGTATAATGATTTTTAATATTTTTGAAATGTTACTATATTTCTTATAAATTATTTACATAAACATTTCTTATAAAACATTACACTTACATATTTTTATATCATTTTAACTATTATTTTGCAACTTGCAAGATTATGACATATATTGCTGCAATGTAATTGAAATTCTGCGCTGCATGAGTACGTAAAATGAATAACATATTTAAAACGTCTAAATATAAATATATTGGAATGTCCGATAATGGATATATTTTTAAAACGTTTACGATATATTCATGGATATTTGGACAAAATGGAAAACATATTGCAAATTATATATTTCTTTTTAAACCAATTATTATATATTTCTTTTTAAACCAATTATTATATATTTCTTTTTAAACCAATTATGCATTTTCTTTACACCAATTATGATTGAGCTCGTTATTCTGTGCATAAAAATATTAAGGTAAGATTACCAAAAAGTGAATATTTTACGAGATATTTTGTATTTTATGTCAAAATATTGTATCTTTCAAACCTCATAATTCAAAAAATACTTAACAAAAAAAAAATTTTGTCATAGTGTTTTGAAAAGCTATAAAATTGAAAATTTCTATTTAAAAAATTCAAAGTGATTTTTATATGACCTTAATGGTGCTGTTTAAGGTCATACTAATATTACAATGTAACTTAAATTACTACAACTTTTGTTCAAAACATTTTTCACGAAACTGCATATTTTTTAAAAATATTTTTCTCCCGACTACTGCCAACCGAAAGTTGGCGAAAAGAGAGGGAGTATGCGTTTCACCGAGCTCGGATCGGTTGTAACGCTTATTCTCAATAACTACAGCATAGTTTTATATCAGCTTTTGAGATTTAATATTTCGGGATTTAATGTCCCGAGATTTTTTATACACACTGTATATTGCCTAACAGCAAGTAGAGAGACCGCTTTTTTAACGCCGTGGATGATTTCACGTAGTATCGCTTTAAGGTCTATTTGCACATGTCCGTGATGTATCAATGTCGTATCCGTTCAGTTCTGTGATTTTCTGTCACTATCAGTGATAATAAATATCATTTCTTTACTCTTGAATGGGCGTGTTTATACATATCCGGCATCCACAGGGCCGTATTCGGATTGTTCAGTTCTAGTTTAGTGTCATACAGTGATATTGGGTTTATTGCCAACGATATTTTTGCTTTTTCATGGACGCATTACGACAGTCAATAAAGTAAAATAAGTTACCTGTAGATTATTTTATGCTAAACAAATAATTTTTTTTTAAAGTCGTGGATTTGGATGCAAATGAAATATGTTTATTGTGTTTTTATGATAAAATTTTACAGGTAATATAATATTTTATTTGCATTTAAATTCGCCATTTTGTTATATCCCCCAAAGCTATACAATAGATATAACTGTTAAAAGAGTAACTAATATTAAGAAATGGGTACTCGTATTGCATCTGCAATTACGACAGACACTGACCGCGTTAAAAAACGCATACGATGCGAGGTATACGCGGAATCGGAATTACAACAGCTAATGACCGCGTTAAAAAACGCATACGATGCGAGGTATACGCGAAATCAGAATTACGACAGATAATGACCGCGTTAAAAACGCATACAATGCAAGATATACGCGGAACAGAAATTGGTCAACGTGCAAGCAAAGCAGAAGGACTTTGAATCTGCTTCGCTTGCACCTAGATTCTCGACCGGGGAAACCTGTTGCCAGGCACCCCTTCCGATCGGGAAAACTCCAAAAACAACGATATAAAAAGAGAGTAGAGACGCGACAACTCGCTCAGTCGCAGACACAAATAATCGCTCTAACCACGATCTCGCTAACCGCGCGCGCACTTAGCATCGACTCGCAGTTGTGCGCGATACGCGGAGTAATATAAAGTCAGTGCCGCACACTCGTAAAGCTACAGTGTATTGATAGTGAAATAAAATAAAGACCAAGTGGTTGAAATTGAATAAAGAATTTTAATACAAAAAGTGTAGTGCATTTCTTTACAAACACCCGACAAGTCCTGACGCCCCGGATTCCCATCCCAATTTGGCGCGACCTTTAAGTGTCTCTCCCGAGGCACACAACAATTTGGTGGCAGCGGTGGGATTGCGCCGAAGGACCGTCAGGAACTACTCGGAGAAAGACCTGAAAAATACAGCAGTATTAATAAGCAGGCACGTCGAACATAATAATCGACGGGAAACAAACAAAACAGAAGCCGACGTATAAGCAGCAGCGTGCCGTACGTACAAAAAGACACACACACACGGACAACGCATCAGCCGTCGGGAAGTAGGCCATCACCTAAGGACGCGACCTACGACAACACGGACAACGCATCGCACCGTACAGCGACCCGCAGGATCACCTTACGACACCGGCCCGCCAGCCGTATCAACACTGCCGAGCGATGATCTGCAGCGTCAGCAAGCGAGCGATATCAATATTAATGTAAGTCCGAACCAAACTTTTACACATACTGCATGAATGTCGGAGGAAAGCGAAACACCCCGACAAGCAATAGCGAATAATTCGTGGTTACATAGCGACTCAGCCGCAAGATCAATCAAAGCACTACCGATAACCTTAGAAAACCTCGGAAAAGTGCGGATAAAATTAGAAGCATATTATTCAGGAGAGAGCGACTCCGAATCATATACTCACGGGAAAGCCGAACGCGAATTTCCGTTTAACATTTTTGACGAAAGTTTATTTGAAGAAGGGGAAACCAACACCGGTAAAAATTTAAGAAAAGAAAGTAACGAACGCGTGAGACGAACTCCTAGCAACGGGTCACAACACGGGGAATCTTTGCTTACATCATACGATAGTAGTATTTTCGATCCGAGTGAGTATCAGGACATGCTGCGAACACCGCCTAACGGTGGCATGGATGTGTCCGAGGGTGCCATCGACCGCGAGATTGACCGTCTACACGGTACAATAGCTCGCGACAACACTCGACTGGTGGAAGCTGACGTACATGCACCACCCTCTAATAGCGAAATAGGAACAACTAACCCCCGCGATACCAGACGATACATAGATAGACGCATTGACGAAATCGAGGTGCGCGAAACTCCTAATTATAAGGAGGCCGGAATAGATAACCCTATGCTACGTGAGATAATGAGAGGCATGCGAGAACTACGTAGGGAAATGCTCACGGAAATAGACATATTGCGCGAACAAATTCGTGATATTAGCACATACGCGGACGAACGAGGTCGAATCCGCCGGGACACACACACCCGCGAGAGAGAAACGCGAGACCCCGACAATGACGACAAAAAATATAACGTTGTGTATGGACGAACAGAGAGTGACGCTAGACATCGACAAGGCCCGCAGGAGCCTTTTTTATCGTTAAAAGAAGCACGGCAAATGATTCCGGAATTTGACGGGACGGCCCAACATAAATTACAGGAATTCCTAAGCACATGCACGTACGCCATGACAAACATACACCCTGCTAACGAAAAAGGATTGGTGGGAGCTATCCTATGCACGAAACTCAAAGGCAAAGCAATGTTAGATTTTCAAACGCGAGACATACAGACATACGACGAACTCAAGCGACAATTGGAATGTACATATCAGAGTAGGCGAAGTACTACGTATTTGCAGATAGAATTCAATTCCTTAAAACAAAAGGCGAATGAAGGCGCGCAAGCTTTCGGAACGCGCGTCGATACCTTAGCAATGGAGTTATATGAATCCATGACGGAGGGAGAAGATCACTCCCCCATTGCAAAGCGGATCATACTAAGTACTATACAAAAACAAGCCTTGCAAAATTTCCAAATAGGACTACGCGACGAGATACAACTTCTTATTCGTTCTCGAAATTACCAAACACTGCAGGAGGCAATAACGGCCGCAACCGCCGAAGAAAAAGTAAAGGGCACAACTACAACGCGATCTAGTAATTACACAAATCGAAACCGTTACGAGGGAGCGCCGTCGCGATCAACAAAGAATGCCGTACAATGTTATAAATGCGGAAAATCGGGGCACTACGAGCGGGAATGCCGTAACAGTAAATACGCGCTTCCGAAACCCGAGAAGTCAGATCGCGTAATCACAGCAGAAAAGTTTTGCAACCACTGCAAAAAACGTGGACACAGCCGTGAAGAATGCTGGACAATAAACGGACGGCCAAAAACGACATCAAATCGCGACAGAATGAATGAGGAAAAAAAAAAGCGTAATGTTAATCTAACCAAGAGCCGAAAGAAGCCGAAAACGAAAAAGGGTGATACGGATTCCGAGCAAAGCAGTAGCAGTTACGAACGCGACAGCAACGAGGGAGACTCGGAAGGAGAGACCCCGGCACGCGCCGTCGAGTATCGCGTATCACACCTACGACCCACACTACAAGAGAGCGCGGGCTTAGATTTAATTACACTACCGATGCGTGAAGCTAAGAATGGTGCAGTTAAAATGCTATTCGATTCAGGGGCAACTATTTCGTTAATAAAACTGAAACATCTAAAAGATGACGCATTAATTTATAAAGGAAAAATAACGCTCATTGGCATTACGGGACACAAAGCGCGAACAATAGGAAAGACGCCGGCGACAATTGACATAGGAGGTCGGAAAATAAAACACACAACATACGTCGTCAAAGACGATTTTCCCATGGAATACGAAGGAATTCTCGGGATAGATTTTTTGCGGAAACAGGGAGTTAACTGTAATTTCAAAAAACGGGAACTCACCATAGGAGATGCCGTGTTAAATTTGCAACCATACGAAAGGATCCGATTACAGCCGCGCAGCGAAACAATTATCCGAGCCGCCACAAATAAAAATAGCGAAGGAATCGTAAGAGCCGAACAAACTGCACCCGGTGTGTATATAGGACGATGCCTCGTGCAGCCAGAGGACTATGTGTGTCCAGTCAGTGTCATAAATACAACCGACAAAGTTGTCGAGTTAAGAACGCCGCTAATAACTATAGACGAAATAGAGGGGGAAATGAAGCATGAAATAACCCTCATACGAAAAGAAATTCCAAAGTATTCGAGCAAAAGAAATCGGGAAGTATGACAATCATTACGGACGGACCATCTAAACGTAGAAGAACGACAGGCTATACACAGGATATGCGAAGACTATTGCGATTTATTTCTCTTGAATGGAGAACCACTAAGCTGCACCGCGACCGTGGAACATGAAATAACCACGCGCGCCGATTCAGCACCGGTCAACGTACGACCGTACCGCCTGCCGGAGAAGCATAAGGCGGAGGTAAATAAACAAGTTAAAGAGATGCTAGATGCTGGCATTATCAGGTCAAGCGTTAGCCAATGGAACGCTCCACTGTTAGTAGTGCCGAAAAAAGCTGACGCATCCGGAAACCCAAGACTAAGGGTAGTTGTAGATTTTAGAAAGGTGAATGACCTTACAGTAGGCGACTCGTTTCCGCTACCAAACATCACAGACATTTTGGACCAGCTGGGAAACGCTAAATACTTTACAACGCTCGATTTAGCATCAGGTTATCACCAGATACCGATGGCTGAATACGATAAAAGGAAAACGGCTTTCTCAACTCCTTTTGGACATTATGAATTCAACAGAATGCCATTTGGACTAAAGAATGCACCCGCGACCTTCCAACGACTAATGAATTCAGTACTGACTGGAATTCAAGGGCTCAAATGTCTCGTATATCTAGACGACATTGTCATATATGGGTCAAGTTTAGAGGATCATAATAAAAGGCTCAGGGAAGTGCTACAGAGATTACGGACGCACAACATGAAATTGCAGCCAGATAAATGTGAATTTTTACGAAAAGAAGTTATATACTTAGGACACATAATCTCGGAAAACGGTATATTACCGGACCCATCAAAATTAGAGGCGGTAAAAAATTTTCCGACGCCGAAAAAAGTTAAAGATGTACAGGCATTTATAGGACTCGCCGGTTATTATAGGAAGTTCATTCAGGATTTCTCAAAGATCGCAAAACCCCTGACTAGATTGACAAAAAAGGGCGAAACCTTCGGATGGAACAACGAGCAACAAATTGCGTTCGATATTTTAAAAGATAAGTTAATAACGGCACCGATATTACAATATCCAGATTTTAATAAGGAATTTAATGTAACTACAGACGCGTCCGATTATGCAATCGGAGCCGTGCTCTCACAGGGGCCCATAGGCAATGACCGCCCTGTTGCTTACGCAAGCAGAGTGCTATCTCGCGCGGAGCAAAATTACAGCACAACGGAAAAAGAATTATTAGCAATTGTATGAGCCGTAAAACCTCATTCAAAATCGTTACGGATCATAAACCATTGGTATGGCTATTTAACGTGAATGACCCCGGCTCAAGGTTGATTCGCTGGAGATTAAAATTAGAAGAATACGATTACGAAATCATACATAAGGCCGGACGAGCGAACGCAAACGCTGATGCATTAAGTCGGAACGTAATCCGAAACGCTGACTCAAGCGAAAGGACGGAAGGTATATGCAAGATAGAAAAAGAAGAGGTAAACGATGCTAAGAATGAAAGGACGTACACCGAAGAGGAAAAACAACAGATACTATATGAATATCACGATGCGCCCATTGGAGGACATCAGGGAATAGAAAGAACAATTAAGAGAATTCGTTTAGATCATGATTGGCCGGGTTTAACAAAAGACGTCGAGAAATACATCGCCAAATGCGAGTCATGTCAAAAAAATAAATTGTCGCGGAAAAATAAAGCACCATTAATAATTACAGATACGCCTGATAAGCCATTTGAAAAATGTGCGTTGGACATTGTGGGGCCGCTAACAATAACTACGAATGGGAGTAAATATTTATTAACATTCCAAGACACCCTAACAAAATTTAGTAAGGCGATTCCAATACCGAACCAGGAAGCTGGCACAATCGCAAAGGAGTTCGTAACAAAAATAATCCTAGAACACGGGATACCGGAGAAAATTTTGACAGATCAGGGGACAAACTTTTTAAGTGAAATATTTAAGGACACATGTAAACTGTTAAAAATCAAAAAATTACAAACAACCGCGTATCACCCGGAAACAAATGGGGCACTCGAACGATCACATAGGACATTAGCAGAGTATCTTCGCCATTATGTTGACGCTGATCAAACAGACTGGGACGAATGGACACCTTATGCAATGTTTACTTATAATACGACCCCACACAGTGCAACGGGGTACACGCCGTTTGAATTAATTTACGGACATCAGGCCAACCTACCGACGGCATTAACAAAACCACCGAGGGCCACATACAGCTACGACAATTACGCTCAAGAGCTTAGGGAAAGATTAAGGGCCACACAACAAATTGCGAAGGATCGCGTAAACGAAGAGAAAATCAAATCAAAAAAATATTATGATAAAGACGCGAAAGAAATAAAATTTAAAGTCGGTGATAAAGTACTTATATATGACAATACGCTACGACGCGGACGATCAAAGAAACTTGACGCCTTATGGGCAGGACCGTATACAATAATCGAAAAGAACTCCGACGTCAACTACACAATAAAGAAAGGAAGAAGAACAATACGCATACACACAAACAGACTAAAATTATTTATCGAAAATTGAGACTTACCTATTCCGGTATCGCGAATCGGTCAAGGCTGGTCGTCCCCACCAAAACCACCACTTGACGCACTACTCGCGTATCGGTGCGCGTATCAAGGGTGACGTGCAAAGAATGCGGCTCACCCGCCCTCCGGGACACATTCGCCCACCGGAGCACCACATCGTACGCCCGGGAATACTCGTCCCCCGTTATTTCGGGCCCCACAACAGGGGCGCGGGCGCGACAGTAAGGACACAACAAATCGTCCAAATGCGAATAAGCTTTGCATCTAATACAATTAAAACGAAAATACATGTTAATATGTCGTGCCGCACGTAACAAAAGTTGTCCTAAGACTGAAGAAACGACAGAAGATATAAAAAACGAATGCTCCTCTTTCTTGATAAAAAATTGCATACAAAAGTATAAAATAGTAAGGGGAATTATATATATATTACAGGATGATCATATTCAATGCCAACGCAGCGACATTAAGACGGTCAAGCCAAGAGCCATACGAACTCGAGGAATTCACCAACGAACCAGGGATACATTTTGAAAAAATAGGCCATCTACATTGTTCCAAAAGCACGTGGAAACTAGTAATAAAACTGGACCTAGCAACATTAACTGCGAAACAAGGTTACATACGAAATTATATAGAGCGTACGGAAAAAGCGTGCAATGTGTTAACGCAACAAGACACATGCCTTAATTTAGTTAGTATTACAAAACAAACACTAAACTATTTGGAAAAAACGATAATACAAATAAATACACTCTACGACAGACATACAGACAAACGTAGGGGAATAATTGACGGGATAGGAACAGTGGCAAAGACATTGTTCGGTACCATGGACGCCGATGACGAAAAACGCATAAATGAACAACTAGAATTAATAAATAACCGACAGAGCACGTTACAACACACAGTTAGGCATCAACTAACAATAATCAACGATACGGTAACACATATAAGTAAGTTAGAGAATACAATAAAACAGAGTGAAAAACTCTTACAGAAAAATGTAGCGCAATATATTAAGTTAGAAAAGATACAGGGACAATATGAAATAATTATGGCAGCATTAACAGACGCCATTAGGGATGCGGAAAATATTATAGAATACTTAGCGCAAATCGAGGAAGGAAATATATCCAAAATTAGTACCATTTGATAACATTGTCGCACACTTAAAGGAAGCCGCAACACAGTTAGAAC
Organism: Nylanderia fulva; assembly: GCF_048542155.1. Classification (NCBI taxonomy): domain Eukaryota; kingdom Metazoa; phylum Arthropoda; class Insecta; order Hymenoptera; family Formicidae; genus Nylanderia; species Nylanderia fulva. The sequence goes on from NW_028191117.1 coordinate 9,991, forward strand.
AGGGATATTATTTTCCGTTTAGAACACACGCAGTAAACTGGCATGAAATAAAGAAACATGCAAGCGTAAGTGCATACGTAAGCAAAGAATACAATTTATATATCAATACTGCGGTTCCCGATAATATCACAGCCTAAATATAACATAATAAAGGCAATTGAATTCCCCGTGGCAGCATACAATAAAACATTTAAAGGTATACAAGTAGAAAACAATATGTTTGCCATAGATAACCTTAGATTAACATATTTAATTATAACAAATGAGGATTTACAGAAATGTAGTAAAATAAACTTTAATTATATATGCGAACATAGCATGCCGACTTATCGCGTAAACACGAATATACCGTGCGAATTACAAATGTATACGCAACGAATGCAAGATAAGCATGAATGTAAGGTACGCTATCGGGTAACGAAAACGACAGTATGGATCCCGTTACATCAAACACACACATGGTTGTACTCAACAGCTAAGGAAGAAAAAATAAATATAAAATGTGACGGATACACAGAAAAAAATTTAGTAATAAAAAATACCGGCCGACTAACCTCACGAGGAAACTGTCAAATTAAAACGGAGGATATGACATTGGAGACAAAAGGGACGACTTACGTAACGAACATAGATACATATTTACCGAATTTTAATATTCCACCGTCACAAGACGAGGACATGAGAATACTCGACACATTAAATAATCTAACACAAAACAACGCAGAACTAATAGAATTACGAACGAAAATAAACAATATAGACAATGATTTACAGGATAATGAACAAAAGTTTTATACAAGAAAACAATTTATTTATCCCATGACCTCGAGCGGGTTAGTAATAATCATAATTATAATATTTATCATTGTCATTATAATTTGGAAAGTAAAAAATAGAAAAGACATTAAAAGAAGACCAAGAGTGACGATACTCGACGATGACTGGGATGTACCTAGATCTATATTAAAAAGGAGTAATAGTACGCGTTTTTAGGAAATAGGAAACGATTATAATTATATTGTGAACGGGATAAAGATTTGTAAGCTTTAGTTGTAAGCGAAAAACTTCATGCCTTCGTTTTTCTTCTTTAACGGGGGAGGGATGTTATATCCCCCAAAGATATACAATAGATATAACTGTTAGAAGAGTAACTAATATTAAGAAATGGGTACTCGTATTGCATCTGCAATTACGACAGACACTGACCGCGTTAAAAAACGCATACGATGCGAGGTATACGCGGAATCGGAATTACGACAGCTAATGACCGCGTTAAAAAACGCATACGATGCGAGGTATACGCGAAATCAGAATTACGACAGATAATGACCGCGTTAAAAACGCATACAATGCAAGATATACGCGGAACAGAAATTGGTCAACGTGCAAGCAAAGCAGAAGGACTTTGAATCTGCTTCGCTTGCACCTAGATTCTCGACCGGAGAAACCTGTTGCCAGGCACCCCTTCCGATCGGGAAAACTCCAAAAACAACGATATAAAAAGAGAGTAGAGACGCGACAACTCGCTCAGTCGCAGACACAAATAATCGCTCTAACCACGATCTCGCTAACCGCGCGCGCACTTAGCATCGACTCGCAGTTGTGCGCGATACGCGGAGTAATATAAAGTCAGTGCCGCACACTCGTAAAGCTACAGTGTATTGATAGTGAAATAAAATAAAGACCAAGTGGTTGAAATTGAATAAAGAATTTTAATACAAAAAGTGTAGTGCATTTCTCTACAAACACCCGACAAGTCCTGACGCCCCGGATTCCCATCCCAATTTGGCGCGACCCTTAAGTGTCTCTCCCGAGGCACACAACAATTTAATTAAAAAAAAGTGATTTGGCATGAAAAAACTCTTGTAAGTTTGTGTCTATAATCATCCAAGTAGGAAAATGACGTCATTAAACGTCAAAATGACGTCTTTATCTCGAAAAACATTGAAATCAAACTGACTAAATTATACTGGTATGTGTAAATAACCTTCACTGATAAGTCACGGATGTCACTGATAGGACACTGATACAGTACTGATCGGAGAGTATCCATGAGGATTTTATATGTGTGTGTAATTTTTTGTTTTTTTTTCTCTTTTTTATGCGGAAAATCCTCATAGATACCTTCCGATCTTCGAAAAAGTAGTGCTGAACTCATGTCGGCAAAATCCCGCGAATATCCTACTCGGGATATCCTAACTTTGTTTGCATGAAATGCTCGGCACGATTTGTATCACGTCAGAACATCCCGCATTTAATTCAACATTCTTGAATAAAATTGCAATAATTCGAATTGGTAATGGTAGCAAATTTACTTTTTAAATCATAATTTGTTGTTAAAAACCGACTTTTTTCAAATTAAGATATCTCAGAAAAAAATTATCGTATCGAGTTCCGCTAAAGCGCATTTTAAAGAGAAAAATTTGAATTTTTATGAACTTTTTATTTTATTGAGTTACGCCAACTGATTTACGCCGTACAATTCGAAAAAGTGGACCTATTTATTAGTTTTGCAAGTTCTCACTTTGTCATTGCAAAACTGATCATTCCACGTAATTAGCACTAAAATTTTTCTACAGATCTCAAGCTTTATTTTCATGTTTCAAACAACTCAATATTATAATTATTAGCTTAGTTATAAATTCTTGAACTTTCACAATTTTTTACTACTTTTCAAGTGTACCGCTTTTTTGGCCAAGTGTATATATTTTGCTTACTATAAAATTTTTTGAAAATTTTAATTATTTAATACAAATTGTAAATTTATAAGAAAAACAAATAATGCTATAGTAATTTTAAACCAAAATATTTAATTTAATACATAATTTGTTAAATTTATATACCCTTTTACTATAAATTTCTAAAGCAGATGAATAGTAAGGAACCCTGCACTAATCATATGGAAAATCTATCCCGATCAAATCAATTGGTTTTTTCATATGTTGTAGCTTATGATCTACTGAACAAAAGATGTAATAGCCACAAAGCTCAATAATGGACTAGTTATCGAGTTATAACCAGTCAAACATGAAAAATTCGGGCTGTCGAATAATCAAATCTTGGAAAGTTACATTTTTTGAAAAAATGTTTGAAACAAAAAATAGTAAGGTTTTACAAAATCTGTTAGCTGGTGACATTATTTTTGAATTTTGAATGGCCTTGATGAAGACTGTATAAAGCTGTATAAAGCGCTAGAGTTATGTGTACAGCGCTCTATATATAGCTAGAGCCGTCATCAAGGTCGTCATTCAAAGTCATTCAAAATTCAAAATTAATAATAACTATTTAGAAAGCTCGTACAAATTAAAAATAAATAACAATAATACTGTTAGGCTTTTTGTATAAACGAGCAAATAAACGATGTCATAAAAGTTAATCAAATTAATTTATTTGTAATTATTAACATGAAACGTTTCGTACATTACTTATGTCTTATCAATCATGAACACTCTAAAACTGATATACATTTTGTTGTGCCTCGGGTGAGACACAGAAGGGATGTCGCCGGATTGGGAAGTGGACTTCCGAATCGTCGGGGTTTCTCCGTAGATTTTAGTCTTGTTAGATGTAGAATTCCCTTTCTTTATTCAATATATATATATGTATACCAATATATATATATATATATATTGGTATACAAACTTTACAAGACTCGGCGTATAGTTATTTATAAACCTCTGGTAACTTTGTTTCGTTTTTTTGGTTGTTTGACGCGACTTTAGATTTATTCGGACTTTAGCTAACGACTCGTCTGATTGCGAGTCGAGAGTTATCATTAATGTGACTTGGTTGGTTGGTCTAAATGAACTCGCTCTCTGTTCACTCCCGAGTTCTTACGTAAACTCGGTTCTTCGTTATTTTGTTTGGAAGGGGTACCTGGCGACAGGCACCCAATTGGTGCATAGCTTTTGCTTACGCGGCTAGATTTTGAGCTAAGAGCTGTTCGAAAGATGAAGCTCTTAGCTTGCGTCTTTGCGGTTTCCGACCCGCTGCTGTATCAGCGGTCTCCACGCGGATTTTATATCCGTTAAACTTATAATTATAGCCTTTCGGGCTATAACATCCCTCCCCCGTTGAAAGAGAAAAATGGAGGTACGAGGTTTTTCGTTATAACTTTGGTTTTAACAATATTTGATTATGTTTATCTTTTATTCTACGTACAATTATAGTTTTTTTGATACATAGTAGGTTTTATAATCGTTTCTTAAAATCTAGTACTTTGACTTCTTTTTAGTATTGATCTCGGTATGTCGAAGTCATCGTTTATTATTACTCTTGGCTGTTTTTTGTTTTTATTATTTCTTTTTACTATTATCCATGCTATAATGGCTATTGCGGGTACTGTCGGGTGCTATTCCGGTAAATGTCATTGGGTAGACAAAATGCTTCTGTGCAAAAAAAAATTTTTGTTCGTTGTTTTGTAAGTCGTTGTCTATAGTTGCTGTTTGTTTCATGATATCGAGTTATACGCGTCACCTACTCGTATAGTATATATCTCGTGTGCGTTATCTTTACATATGTCTTCTACGGTTACGAGTGGTGTGTGGATCCCGACCGGCTTATCAGTTGTATTAATTACGCTGATGGGACATTGGTAATTCTTCGGTTCTACCAAACATCGTCCGATATAGATTCTTGGGACGGCTTCTTTCGCTTGAATGATCCTTGTCTTATTATGATTTGTTATTGCTTGTATAATTGTTTCACTACGCGGCTTTAAAGTAATTTTGTTATACGGTTGCAATTTTAGGATGGCGTTTCCGATTTGTAATTCGCGTTTTTTGTAATCGCACGTGACTTGCTGCTTCTGGAGGAAATCGATTCCTATAATCCCGTCGTATTCCATCGGGAAATCATCTTTCACGACGTAAATCGCGTGTTTTATCTTGTTTCCGTTTAGCTCAATGGTCGCGTATATTTTCCCGATCGTCTTTGCTTTGTGACCGGTTATTCCAACGAGGGTTATTTTATCATTGTAAATTTCGGTCTCGCCCTTCAAGTGTTTCACTTTTATTAATAAAATCGCGGCTCCTGAATGTACAACATGTTTACTTTTCCGTATTTCATTTCTCGCATGGGCAGAGTAATTATATTTAAACTCGCTCTCTCTCTCGGCGTTCGGCGCACGAGTGTCACCTGGTATTCAAGCGCGCGAGTCTTCTTAATCTTATCTCCGCGCTCTCCGTCTTCATCGCTGCTACGTTCGGACTCGGAATTTCTCTCCTGCCGGATTCTTTGATTATCTATTTTATTAATACTTCGCGGTTTTTTTCGATTCTCTGGTTTGTTCCGTGAGGGCATTTTATTTTTCTGTCGCCCGTTTAACTCTCCACATACTTCGCGGTTATGTCCACGTTTTTTGCAATAATTGCAAAATCGTTCCACTGTTGTTACGCGATCTGACTTCTCTGGTTTCGGAAGCGCGTATTTACTACTACGGCATTCTCGCCCGATGTGACCTGGTTTTCCACATTTGTAACAAGTAATTTTTTCGATATCTTGCGATGACGACTTTATATCCCGGTGGTTATTTTTAGTTGATTAAGTCGCATTGGCTTTCCGGACCTTTTCTTTCGTTATTGCTGCGTTGATAGCATCCTTCAACGTACGATAATCCCGTGACCTAACAATGATTTGTATTTCCTCGCGTAGTCTTGCCTGGAAGTTATGTAACGCCTGACCTTGTATCGTCTCGAGGATAACGCGTTTTTCCGTCGTGGGGCGCGCTCGTCCCTCGATCATTGACTCATAGAGCTCCATCGCAATAGTCTCGACGCGAATTCCGAAGGCTTGTGAGTCTTTGTTTGCTTTTTGTTTAAGGGAATTAAACTCAATTTGTAAATGAGTAGTCGTATGCTTGCTTTGATACGTTGATTCTAATTGCCTTTTTAATTCCTCATAAGTACGTATGTACTCTCGCGTTTTGCAATCAAGCCAAGCTTTTCCCTTAATTTTTGTGCTAAGGATGTCCCAAACTAGACTGTCCTCGTCGCGTCTGTCTATATGACTGATAACATACGTGCATGCATCTAGAAATTCATTGAGTTTGCGCTGTGACTTGCCGTGGAAAGTGGGTATAAGTTCTCTTGCTTCCTTTAGCGTCATGTGTCTTCCGCGTATATTTCTACGGTTTCTTACGTCGTACTCGCTGCGTCCGTATGCGATGTCGTATCTCTCTTCCTTACGTCTATCCAGGTCTCGGTCGCGTGAGCAGTCTCGCAAGTCGCGTCGATTGTCGTACCTATCGTTCGCATCCCTACCATATCGATATCTGTCCGCGTCTTGATAGCGTACATTGTCGCGTATGTTCTGCCAATTGTCGTACCTTACGTTATCGTCCCGGTCGTTAATGTATTCGTGGGGATTTCTTGGGTTATCGCGATCCGGTATCATGTTTTGGTCGTGCGTACGCCCGTGGAATTCTTGACGGCTGTCGTCCGATTCCTCTCCGCGAGACAATGACGCACGTATTTCTCTACGCGTTTCCTCGCGCATTGCATCTATTTCCGCACGCACATTTGTTTGTATTTCGCGCATACCCTGTATTAACTCGCGCAATAAAGGACTATCTGCGTCTACCCTGCGATTATCAGGCGATCTATAGGCGTCCACCTCCACAAATTGTTTATGGCCGTGTGCTACAGCATCACGTAGACGGTTGATTTCACAGTCAACCGCACCCTCGGATACATTCATGGCACCGTTGGACGGTGTTCGCGACATGTCGTCCTGATATTCGTTAGGATCAAAAATGCTGCTGTCGTAGGACGTAAGCGAGAATTCTCCGCGTTGCGACACGTTACTAGGAGTTCGACTTATGCGTACTTTAAGTTCTTTTCTTACTTTGATATCGGCGTCGATTTCTCCTTTTGCAAATAGGCTTTCGTCGAAAGTATCAAACGGAAATTCGAGTTTGGTTATCGCGTAAGTAGGTAATTCTGAGTCACTTTCGCTCGAGTAATGTGCTTTTAATTTTATTCGCACCGTTTCGAGATTTTTTAAAGTCAGTGGCAATGCCTTTATTGTCTGCTTGGCTGAGTCGCTAAACAACCACGATTTATTCGCTATCGGTTGCTGAGGGGTTTCGAGTCTTTCCGACATCCACGCAATTAATAAAATTCGGACTTACAGTATTACGGCTCGCATCGTTACGCTCTATACGGGTCGGCTGTTGCTGCTGCAACTCGATCACTCGTGGGCTGATAACGGCTGCTCCGTGTTGGTGATAGATATGGCGGGTCGTCGCTCGTGATGATGCGCTGCCCGTGAGGTTGTCGTAGGTCGGCGTTATCCTTAGACGTCGGCGATCCTTTTTGATTCTCTGCTGCTTATCACTCGTTGCACTGCTTGTGTTGTCCGCTCTCTCTTTCTCTCGTTCTTGTCGTGGTTTCTGTTTGTTCCCGTCAGTGTTACTGACGTGCCCGTCTAACACATTTATAAAATTTTGTGTTTTTACAGGTCTTCGCCTTGTAAGGGAACCTCGGCGATCTCCGGCAATCCCACCGCTGCCACCAAAATGTTGTGCCTCGAGTGCGACACAGAAGGGATGTCGCCGGATTGGGAAGTGGACTTCCGAATCGTCGGGATTTCCCCGTAGATTTTAGTCTTGTTAGATGTAGAATTCCCTTTCTTTATTCAATATATATATATATATATATATATATATATAAAAGCTATGCACCAATCGGGTGCCTGTCGCCACCCAAAAACGACTTTGACGCGACTTTAGATTTATTCGGACTTTAGCTAACGACTCATCTGATTGCGAGTCGGGAGTTATCCTTGATGTGACTTGGTTGGTTGGTTTAAATGAACTCGCTCTCTGTTCACTCCCGAGTTCTTACGTGAACTCGGTTTTTCGTTATTTCGTTTGAAAGGGGTGCCTGGCGACAGACACCCGATTGGTGCATAGCTTTTGCTTACGCGGCTAGATTTTGAGCTAAGAGCTGTTCAAAAGATGAAGCTCTTAGCTTGCGTCTTTGCGGTTTCCGGCCCGCTGCTGTATCAGCAGTCTCCACGCGGATTTTATATCTGTTAAACTTATAATTATAGCCTTTCGGGCTATAACAACTTCAATTGACATCAAAATGATGTCATAATAATTACTGTGGCTATCTGGGTTCAATATACAATTTGTCAACGCTTATCACAATTTACACATATTAGGATGTAAAGCAGTTTAAAGATTGCCGTCATCTTACTCCAATCTTATACCTCGTTGCAATAACGCAATGTAAAATTTTTTAAAATCCTACTATTTTTGTTTCAAACATTTTTTTAATAAATCAATACTTTACGAGATTTAACTATTCGGTAGTCCGAATTTTTTATGTTTGACTAGTTATAACTCCATAACTGTCCATTATTGAGTTTTGTGGCCATTACATCTTTTGTTCAATAAGTCATGAGCTACAATATATAAAAAAACCAATTTTGATTTGACCGGGACTGATTTCTCATATGATTAGTGCGGGGTTCTTCATTTTTTTCTCCATGGGCATAAAAATCATTAATCATATCTTTGATTATTTTAAGAAATATAACATTAGGAAATTTAACAATACTTAATAACTGAAACGCTGTTTATTTGACTGTTTCAGGCTTCGTTATTTATTTCTCATTTTTGGGAAGCTTCTTCTGGCTAAATGTGATGTGTTTCGACATTTGGTGGACATTTCAGTAAGTTGCAGAATTTAAAAAAAGAATATTTCTTATTTTTTAAATAAGCCATATATATATATATATATATATATAATTGAATAGCGAGTGTTAGAATATATCTCGAGGATGATTATTTGGATCCCTCTATTTTTGTTATAATCAATTATTTATACTTGATACATGTTAACGTAATTGTAATCAAGGAGATATTAATTACGGTTTATTAAAGGTAAAGCATTTCTATGTCAAAATAGATTAACTGATTCGGCAAATATTTTCACAAACGCCACTTGATTCGAGCAGAGTTCATAGCAGAGAAAGTCGAAATTTACATCAACGTATTGTAGGCCGGTATTCATAGTTCGAGCTTATATTTAAGATTGTTTTAAGTTTGGACGAAGGTTGACTTAAGATCGCATTCAACCAATCAAATGGCTACGTGTCATTTTAAGCTCGGACTTAAGACGATCTTAAATATAAGATCGGACTATGAATACCGGCCTAGATATAGAAAATACAGACTACGCATATTGAACAAATGGTACACCAAAATTAGGAAAGAAACAAAGTTTTGGGAAGTATGGTTTCCTCTCTCAAATGAAAGAGTAGACGGCGATCATATACGAGGTGTGTTCAAAAAGTATCGCGAATTTTGAATTTCCGCGGGTTACGTATATTCGATTTTCGATTTTTTTGTGACGTTATGTTGGTACTCATGTTTCTCATTTATGCCGACAAATACGGCCATTTTGAATGTTCAGTTAATTTTTGACAGCTGCTTTGCTTGCACGTGTTTTGGCTCGTCTTCGATTTTTGCCTATTCCAAAAAATGGATCAAAGAATGTGTCAAATTTTGTGTGAAAAACAAAATTAAGTGCGCGGACGCATTCCGAATGTTGACTGTGGCATATGGTGAAGCTACCTTGGACCGAAGCAACGTTTATCGGTGGTACAAAATGTTTTCCGAGGGCCGAGAAGATGTGAACGACGAAGAGCGTGCCGGACGCCCGAGCACGTCAACAACAGACGAAAACATTGATGAAGTGAAGAAAATAGTATTGGTCAATCGTCGAATCACCGTTAGAGAAGTTGCTGAGGACCTAAACATATTGACTAGCTCGTGCCATTCGATTTTTACCAATGATTTGGGCATGACACGAGTCGCCTGCTCACACATCGTTGCTTGTGCGCGAATTTTTGGCCAAAAACAACACACTAATAATGCCGCAGCCACCGTATTCCCCAGATCTGGCCCCCTATGACTTTTTCTTGTTCCCGAAACTGAAGAGGCCCATGAAAGGACGACGCTACGCTACGATTGAGGAGATAAAGACGGCATCGAAGGAGGAGCTGAACAAGATCACAAAAAATGATTTTTTGAAGTGCTTCGAGGATTGGAAAAAACGTTGGCACAAGTGTATAATATCTGGTGGGGATTACTTTGAAGGGGACAAAATAGATATTCATGAATAAATAAATAATTTTTGAAAAAACACAAAATTCGCGATACTTTTTGAACACACCTCGTATATTGCTTTATTTTTCTAATTTTTACACACAAATTTCTGACAAAACATAAGATGTGCGCAGTCTATATATATTTCCTACGTCTATGAAGCGTATGAGGGGTCAAATTGTAGCTTTTTTCATGTAGAATTAAATGCCACTTGGCGCTTTTGGAAAACTTCAATATGGCGTTTAGAACAGTGATTTTTCTCTCAAATTCTACAGAGTTCATATAATTTATAATTTTCATTTATGTTAATATCCCAAAAGCCTTCTTTTTATTATTCATAATCTTAATTATGTTGTGTGCCTCGGGTAAGGCACAAGGGGTCGCGCCAAATTGGGATGAGGATCCGGGACGTCAGGGCTTGTATCGGGTGTATTAAATGATTGCACTTCACTTTGCTGCTAGTAAAGAACTTTTATTCCAATTAACCACTTGACTTTTCTTTATTTCAACAATGTTACACTCGTATGTCAGTTTAGCGGCACTATTTAACTATTACTTCGCGTATCGCGCGCGCGACTGCGAAAAGATGGTATAGATCGCACGCGGCTAGCGTGGTTGCTTTAATTAACGACTCGAGAGCGACTTGAAAGCGGCTCCAAGCGACTGCCGGGCGCGTCCCCTGCTCCGTTTTTATAGTATCGCTTTTTGGAATTTCCTTGATCGGAAGGGGTGCCTAGCAACGGGCCCCCTCGGTCAAGGACCTAGGTGCAAGCAAAGTAAATTCAAAGTCCTTCTGCTTTGCTTGCACGTTGGGCAATTTCCGTTCCGCGTATATCTCGCAGCGTATGCATTTTTATGCGGTCAGTGTCCGTCGTCAAGCGGATGTAATATGAGTAGTTATTTCTTAATAGTTATATCTTTTAGGGATATAACAATTATTAAACACAGCAGTGTAAAAATATAATGGAATAAATTATTATTGATTGTTTATATAGAAATAAAGAGAAATAAATCATTTTTACAATATAATTATAACCTAATATTAACAATTAATTAATATGACAAATCTCTTAATTATATACATTTTTAAAAAATTGTTTTTAATTTAAATCACAATACAAATTATAATCTGTACACTTTTCTGATATTTTCCATTAATGTAAAAGAATAATAATAAGTATAAATTTAAAGTATAAGACAGGCAATAAGAGCCAAATCGCGGATGACAGTGCGTTATCCCAACGACACTAAATTTTTTTGTTAGAATTAAATACCTGTGCACAAGGCACCAAATTTTACTTGGTCACGGCCAAGATTTAAAATTGGAATAATATCTACAAGAGATTTAATTCCATACATCCCCTGTTCCCCCCTAAGGAAATAAATGCGAGAGAAAAATATAGATCCGAAAGTCGCTGAATCGGGAATCGAACCCGAGACCTTTCGCTTGCCGGGCGACTGCTCTTCCAACTGAGCTATTCAGATCATTTCGATTCTATACTTTTCTCTGCTATAATTCTCTGCTAATATATATACAGGGTAGGTTATTTTAATCTTCGGACTAAAATTTCTCAAAATCCAAAAGTTTAAGACAAAAATGTTTCAGATAAAAGTTGTATGGTTTCAAGGGGGACATGAGATGGTGTCATTGATTTGACCTTGAATAGCCATTTGAAGGTTACGTAAAGGTCAACTTTAATTTCTTAAATGGAACACTATATTTTTTCTTGCATACTTTTGTAGCTGACTTCGAGATCTTTCCAAAACACTACAATAAAATATTTTTTCATTAAGTATTTTTTGAGTTAAGGCTGCAAATTTGCAGTATTTTGACAAAAAATACAAAATATCTTGGGAAATATTCATTTTTCGATTATCATACCTTAATACTTTTATGCACAGAATAATGAGACGAATCAATTGGTGTAAAGAAAACACATAGTTATCTTAAAGAAAAATTATGTAACTGCTTATTGCAATTTTTATATTTTTTTAAAGGTAACTATGTGTTTTCTTTACACCAATTTTGTCTTACTTAATGAAAAAATATTTTTGTCTTAAACTTTTGGATTTTGAGAAATTTTAGTTCGAAGATTAAAATGGCCTACCCTGTATATATATAACAGAGAAAAGTATAGAATCAAAAAGATCTGAATAGCTCAGTTGGAAGAGCAGTCGCCCGGCAAGCGAAAGGTCTCGGGTTCAATTCCCGATTCAGCGACTTTCGGATCTATATTTTTCTCTCGCATTTATTTCCTTAGGGGGGAACAGGGGATGTATGGAATTAAATCTCTTGTAGATATTATTCTAATTTTAAATCTTGGCCGTGACCAAGTAAAATTTGGTGCCTTGTGCACAGGTATTTAATTCTAACGAAAAAATTTAGTGTCGTTGGGATAACGCACTGTCATCCGCGATTTGGCTCTTATTGCCTGTCTTATAATTTAAATTTATATTTATATTATAGAGCCTTGTTAAACTTTTAATAAATAATAATAAGAATATAAAGGCTCCAGGTATATTAAATACAAACGCGAAATAATTGGGCTATACGAGCCGAACGTGAATGTTTGTTCGTCTGATAGCGAAAATTAAATTATAATTCTTTTATAAAAAAATATTAATACAATAAACATAAAGTTATTAAAAAATATTTTTGCAATATTCACGTTTATCGGTTAGTTTTTAAACCAAAAAAATTTTTAAATCTGTATTTATCTAATCACAATTTCTCTTACATATACATTATAATAAAGCTTATACTTATCCTACCTATATCATACTTGTTATTCTATTTAGCTAAATGTAAAATTGAAACTGCGTTTTTATAGAGAATTCCGCTCGTTACAAGGAAACATAAAGCAACGAGAAAGAAAAAAGTTCATAATATATTCGATTTACGCATGGGGAAACGCCTTTATTCTCACTATTGTCTGCGCCATCATGGATTTCGTTCCTAGCATGCCAAAGGAATGTATCCGACCGGAATTCGGTGTCGTAAGATGTTGGTTCAGTAGTAAGTGAATATTACTAACGTTAACTTTATTAACATATTAGCACTTCATTAAAACCATATGATTATAAATTACACTAGTTTAAAGCCAAAAATTATTTTAAACTGGACAGTGTTTATTATAGTCTTTATAATCAAGACAATGCAAGTAGTCTGTGTAAAGGTAAACATTTATCAAATATATATGAAATTGTTATAAAAATGCCTTCTGATATTTTTTATTAATGTGAAAAAAATAAATTAAATTTTTCATTAAATAATATTTTAAAAAGTTAAAATATACTTACATGCTATTGAAAGACATTTATGCAACACGTGCTCTGTTTCCAGGTTAATTTTCAAATAAAAATGTTATATTATAGAACTATATAGATTAAAAAACGTCATATCTAATCATATTGAGCCTGAAGAAAGTCTCTTGTAAAAATTAAAAATGTGTTATATACATTTATAAAAATTATGATAATATTGTATAAAAGTTACACCTCACCGATTTTATCACCACTTAAATATAATTTGAAATATGATGATATATAAAAGTCATATAAACTTTACTGTTCCTAATGTTACTTTATAACACCTCAAAAAAGCATTAAAATTTTAATTTCTTATATCTCTTAGACCTGAGAGCACCACCGCCCTTATAAAAATTTATCACTAGTAACGCCAATTTATCACTTATTTCGAGTACTTAATCACTTAGTTCAAGTACTTAAATTACTGTATATCAATATTTTAACTACTTGAAATAAGTAATTAATTGGCATTATTTGTGATAAATTTCTACAAAAACGTTATTTTGGATTTTAACGAGATTTAAATATTTATTTGTCTTTATTTATTTAGAAAAAAACTAAAGACAGATACATATTTAAGTCCCATTATTAAGTATGTGTATCCAGTAATAGATACATATTAAGGGGATGCCGGAGGTCTACTTTTATCGATCGAACCGATTATATTTTGCCACAATCGAGAAGTTTTTATTGCGTTAATAGAATAACAAATGCTTTTCCACGATTAAAGTTAATACAATAATAAAGGAGGAAGCGGTCTGAATTTGTGATAAAAAGACAAAAAATTTTTAAATATGAGATTTTTTTTGGCTTCTCGCGTCACGTCATAACAATATTTGCTTGTATAAAAGTTTCACAATTTATACGTACAAAATAAGACCGCTTCCTCCAAAAGATTGCATAAAGGAATATTAGTGACCTTGATGAAATAAGTTTAGAAGTCTAATAAAAAAGATCTCGATTGTGGAATATTTCATTCACATGTGTATGTGCGAAATGACATTTAGGAATAAAACAGAGCAAAAAATTAGTTGCGCGATGTCGCGATAGAGGGAGCTGCAATCGTACAGTTAGACAAGGACAGACAGTCATATTATCTTCGTTTCTCTCATGCTGTCTTGTCTTCTGGCGCGCGCGCGCGCACACACACACACACACACACACACACACTCTCTCTCTCTCTCTCTCTCTTTCTCTCAAATTGCTCCTTCATAATTGTATGCGAGTGATTTGGGAGAGGGAAAATATGCTTTCTAAAAATTAAAGTATGTAAGTATAATATGCCAATATTATATATATACATATATTTGTTGGCATATTATACCTACATACTTTAATTTTTAGAAAGCATATTATACAGGGTGTCCGGTAACTAACGGACCAATGATTAAGGGCGGATTCTCTGGCCAATTTGGAGACGATTTTTCCTTAGCAAAAATGTTGAGAAGTCAATAATTTTCGAGTTATAAGCGATTGAAAAAAATGGGTTTTTTAAAAACTAAACGTTTTGGAGTTAAAAGTCTAACATAATTACATTCTTCAGTTAATTTCAGGTAGAGTTTACTATAATAAAATTGTTAGTTATAAAGATACATAATGACAAATATTGGAAAGTTGTAAAAAATGATGACCTTTTTCGACATTTTCGCTGAGGAAAAATCGTTCCCAAATTGACCAAAAAATCCACTTGTAATCGTTGGTCCGTTAGTTACCGGACACCCTGTATATATATATATATGTAGAAATAATAATAAAAAATAATAAATAATAATAAATAAATAAAAAAATAAAATAAAATAATAAATAATAAAATAATAAAATAAAATAAAATAATAAATAATAAAATAATAAAATAATAAATAAAATAAAATAAAATAATAAATAATAAAAGAATAAAATAAAATAAAATAATAAATAATAAAATAAAATAAAATAAAATAATAATTATATATAATATAAGTTGTAGAAATCTCTACTTATAAAATAGAATATTTGTTTTGTTTCTCGTTGGTAAAACCTTGTATAGAAGGTTCGCACACCAAGGCGGTAGTTTTTGTTAATGGTCACTCGCGCATTTGTTTTAATATACTTTTATTTAAATCACAAATTATAACAAGAGTGTTAGAAACGAGGCGGACGATATTTCAACAAAAGGTGTATTGATCTATCTCGTCTCGTGGCTGGACGCTCAATAATGATCCGAGACACGTAGCCAAGGCGCGAAGCGAGAATTTTTGGGGATTTGCGCAGGCGATTCGCGTCGAGCAAAGGAAAAGACAGGCGAGTAACACGTGGATCACATGTGTTTTTGACGTGTTGTCCCGCGTTGGCGCGAATAATTACTGAGATGTCGAACGATAATATAAACGGAGAATTGAACGACCTATACTTTAGGATTAGGCTTATTCCTGAACATACCGCCCGCCTCGAATGTAGGCATTCGAAAAAGTACAAATGGTTTAACAATAATAAAAGACATAATGGAATAAACGCTGTACAAAGAATATCAGTATCTCGTAGATACTTCAATAACAAAGAACGGGGTGTTAGCGCATATTAAGACGAGATTCCGCCCGCCATAACGGAATCTTTTACTTCTTCGGTATTAATCGCAACAGGCAAGAAGCATAGTTTCACGATCGGTCGTTTATATTCAGAACGGGAGGTTTTGACCGTGACAACGCGCGTCAGGCCATCTTCTCCTGGATGACAGGCGACAATTCGTCCAAGGTCCCAATGGCTGGGCGGAGCCAAGGGATTACGCACTAGGACTATTTGGCCAACTTTGGCAAGTCGCTGGATAACGCGCCATTTTGGGCGTTGTTGAAGAGAATGCAAGTAATCGCTTGACCAGGACCGCCAAAACTCTTCCGTCAGACGTTGAATCATTTGCCAACGCGACAATCGATTCTCGTTAAATTCAAGCACGCTTGGTTCGGCGGGAGCGAGAAGAGAGGTACCGATCAAGAAATGACCAGGCGTTAACGCGTGATAATCGTCAGGATTATCGAAGACGGGAGCGATCGGACGAGAGTTTAAGCAAGCTTCAATGCGACAAAGAAACGTGGTCATTTCTTCAAAAGTTAATGTATGGAGGCCGATGCAACGCTTTATGTGGTATTTGACGCTCTTGACCCCGGCTTCCCACAGTCCGCCGAAATGTGGTGCGGCCGGGGGTAGGAACTGCCACGCAGTTCCATCGCTAGCGAGACGATTACGAAAGCTTGGATCGCGAATTGCTTTCGCGTGAGCTTCGGATAATTCTCGATTAGCGCCATGAAAGGTTGTACCGTTGTCTGAGTACATGGACTGCGGTAGTCCTCGGCGGGAGACAAATCGCTGGTACGCTGCAATAAAGGTCGGCGAGCTGTAATCGGAAACAAGTTCTAAATGCATAGCCTTGGTCGTTAAACATATGAACAGCGCAATGTAAGCCTTTTGCGATTTGTGTCCTCGGCCGGGCGCGGTTCGGACAGTGATTGGTCCAGCGTAATCAACGCCAGTATGTATAAATGCGCGAGCGGCACGGTTAACTCTCGCCTCCGGTAGATCGCCCATGAGTTCGACAGGTTTTTTAGCGCGCTCACGAGTGCATTGTACGCACAGAACAGCACGAACGGTAGCGCGAGATCGGAGGATCCAAAATTCATTACGTAATGAAGCGAGTGTTAATTGGGGACCAGCATGTAACGTTCTGAGATGATGATGCTAAATAATAAGAATTAGCAATGGATGTGCTCGTAATACGAGCGGATTCTTCGTCGTTTCTGAAAGGCAAGCATGACGGAGCCGTCCTCTGATGCGAAGAAGTCCGTCAGCGTCTAAATAAGGATTGAGTGTGGATAAGGAACTAGTTTTTTGTAACGGAAGTTGCCGTTGTAAAGTCGAGATTTCAACGGAAAACATCTCGGATTGCATAACTCGGAGCCAGTAATGTTTGGCTTTCTGGATCTCTTCGGGATGGAGGATCGCTTGTGAAGACGATGCGCTTTTAGAGGATCGGAGTCGATAAAGAAAACGGTAAAGATAAGCGGTAATTCGGAGCAATCGAGGCCACGAAGAATAACGTGAAGCGAGACCCCAACTAGGGGTTACATGTAAAGAATGAATAGGTGGTTGAGAACGCTGTTCAAGGGCGGTCTCGGCTGGTATCGAGAGCTCGCAAGTCGGCCAGGATTCTGGAGATTGGCAAAGCCATGAAGGACCTGACCACCATAAATTATAATTTGCGAGAGCATAGGGAGCTAGACCGCGAGAAGCACAATCGGCAGGATTGTCCTGCGTTGGAACATGACGCCAAGAAACTTCAGGCAGCAAGGACTGAATGATCGAAACGCGATTGGCAACGAAAGTTTTCCATCGAGATGGAGACTGACTTAGCCAAGCGAGTGTGATGGTTGAGTCGGTCCAACAGTGACATTCGATACTCAGAAGTTGAAGAGCGGACCGCACATAATTAACTAACCGAGCGAGAAGGAGCGCCGCCGACAATTCCAATCGGGGAACGCTTATCGTCTTGAGGGGAGCCACTTTCGATTTTGCGATGAGAAGAGAGATGTTAATTGAGCCGTCGACATTAACAACGCGAAGGTAAACAACGGCTGCGAAAGCCATAGTTGAGGCATCGGAAAAGCCATGGAGTGCGCTGTGCAGAGTATGAGATCCGTGCGTCGTCCAACGCGGAATACTGAGCGTCTCGAGATGCGGTAGTTGGTGATGATAAGTTGCCCAGTGGTCGAAATGTTCACCCGGAATGTCGTCGTCCCACTGACATTGGATCGACCACAATCGTTGCATAAAGATCTTTGCACCGATGATGACGGGAGCGGCCCATCCCATCGGATCGAAAAACCCAGCGATTGTCGAGAGAATAGCTCTTTTCGTTTTTCCCGGCGAAGACGGAAGAGATACGCGAAGTTGAAACGCATCGAGCTTTGGATTCCAACTAACTCCTAACACTTTAAGGTGTTCATCGTCTTGGAGGACTTTGTGAGTGGCTAGTCCATGATCGGCAGGATCGAGGTCTGACAAAAGATCTGGAGAATTACTTGCCCACTTTCGTAGGCGAAAGCCTCCTTTAGCGAGAAGCGCGATTAATTGGTCTCGTGTTTGCCGTGCAAGGATATGATCGTCGGCTCCGAACGCGCAATCATCAACGTATGTTTGATGACGTAGAACAGGGACGGCCAACGGAAATTGAGCACCGTCATCTTCAGCGAGTTGGTCTAGCACTCGAAGAGCGAGATACGGAGCGGCGGCAGTGCCGTACGTCACGGTAAGAAGACGGTAGTCGCGAACAGGTTCGCTGGGAGAAGAGCGCCATAGAATGCGCTGGTAATCAGTATCGCGGAAGTCAACTAAAATTTGACGATACATTTTGGCGATATCGGCGGTAAATACGTAACGATATTGGCGCCACTGCATTATGACAGCAGGCCAAATCCTTTTGAAGTTTAGGTCCGATAAACATATTATCGTTTAACGAGGTTCCGTTAGTGGTACGGCAGGATGCATTAAAAACAACCCGCAGTCGAGTAGTTGCACTACTGTCACGTAAGACAGCATGATGCGGTATGTAATAACTTTGATCCGGTTGGACAATTTCTGTCGGTGGAATTTTGATCATATGACCAAGGTTTTCGTATTCCTTGAGAAAGTCGTGGTATTCTGAAGCGATAGATGGATTGCGTTTGAAACGTCGCTCTAAGCGATAGAGGCTCGATTCGGCAATGAAGCGAGATTCTCCTAACGAGAGTGGTGGTCCGGTTTTAAACGGTAATCTAACAATATAGCGTCCTTGAGGAGTGCGGGAATGGGTAGCGAGAAAGTGCTCTTCACACTTGCGCTCGTCAAGGCTATGATGTTGGGTCTGAGGGACCTCTTCAGTCTCCCAGAAATGACGAAGGTCGAAATCTAACGCTTCAAGGACGACTCCGTGATGCGCGGTCTCAAAAATCGAAAGATTGGTCGGGGACGAAGCGATTGGCCCGGACAAAATCCAACCGAGAGTAGTATTTTGCGCGGTGGGCTCCGTTTCGGAACCTTGACGAACACCATCGAGTACGAGCATGCCGTATAAATCCGCTCCGATTATCATATCAATCGGGTCGGTACTCATGGGGTCACTATCCGCTAATTGGAGTCCGTCGACATGGTTCCACGTACCCGTCGTGCTTATTCGATTCGGTACATATTTTGTCAACGATCGAAGAATGAGTGCGGTCGTTGAATAAGCGGGTTCGTCGCGATTCGCCGGCGTAATTGTAAGATGAGCGGCGTGACGGACAACGGATTGCATCTCGCTGATGCCGGTGACAAACATTGAACAATTTATTTTAGAGAGTCGTAAACGTTGCGCGAGCGATTCGGTAATAAACGTAGAAACGGAACCTTGATCCAGAAGTGCGCGTGCAGTTATAAAACGTCCAACAGGCGAATAGACTCTCACCCGGGCAGTCGCAAGCAAAATATTAGAATTAGGCGCGACGGTTTTCGATAGTAAATGCGACATGACTTCGTTTACATTTGCGCTTGTTGCTGGCGGTGACTCCGTTTGCACCGGCGGAGTCGAGTTATCGAAATGTAATAACGTGTGATGACGTTTATTACACTGGCGGCATACGCGCGAATTCGAACAATCTTTGACGGAATGCTTACTACTAAAACAGTTTAAACATCGTTTTCGCTGCTTAATAAAATCGAAACGTTGAGAGGGTGTTTGCTTTAAAAATGTCGAACATTGGTATAATAAGTGATTGGCCTTGCACAACGGACATGCGAACGAAACGGTGGACGCGGTATGCGACACAAGAATTTTTCCTTTAGAGGTAGAGGATGGTTTTTCTTTAGAAAGTGGTACGATCGCCTCGAGAGCGCGAATTCGAGACTCAAGAAATTGATCGAGCTCATTATAACGCGGATATTCCACCGTATCGCCGAGCTTGAGTTCCCAAGCTTTACGCGAGTATTTATCGAGTTTTTGTGCGACGAGCAAAACAAGCAAATCATCCCAATGTTCGACAGGACGGTTGAGATTTCTAAGCGCTTGGATTGCTTTGTTTGTTTGGTCGCGAAGCTGACGAAGGTCATGAGCGGTTTCTGTGGTCAGTAACGGCAAATTTAACAGCGATTGTAAATGCGTTGTAACAAGACGACGTTTGTTGTCGTACCGAGAGACTAGAATTCTCCACGCGACGTCGAAATTATTATTGGTTACCGCGAGGTGGTCAAGCGCGTTACTTGCATCCCCTTTTACACATGAGCATAAATAATGTAAGCGATCGACATTTGACAAACTAGGATCATTATGAATCATCGACTGGAATTTATCGCGAAAGCTTTCCCCCTTGTCGATGCTCCCGTCGAAGGTCGGTAGGTTGATCCTCGGAAGATGCGACGCGGGTCGGAAAACATCATGCAAGCCACTTACGTTTTGTGATGATGTAGCGGGAGGGATGCGGGATTCGTAGCTCTCTAATACCTCAGCCATGTAGTCGGCAGCCTCGTTGTAGCAGTCCTCACATTCCAGAAACGAATTCTTTGTGAAGTAGGTATGCGATGCTTTGTCGTCATCGTCCGCATGAAGCCCGATTCGACTGTCGAGCTCCTGGCAAGTGGCAAAGGCTTCCTTCAAGGTGACGAGACGTTGACGTGTCACCGCAGGTGTCATTTTGGCTTGCCCCAGCTTCTTGTAATTGATGAGCGCCCGTGATACGAAACTCATCTTCTGTGTTTGCAGAGCCAAAAGCTCTTCGAAAGATGTCGAGGTGTTCATATCGACGATCGTGATTCGGAATGCCAATAATTGTCCTTGGCGACGATCCGGCTCGAAGGACCAAAATGTTTTGTTTCTCGTTGGTAAAACCTTGTATAGAAGGTTCGCACACCAAGGCGGTAGTTTTTGTTAATGGTCACTCGCGGATTTGTTTTAATATACTTTTATTTAAATCACAAATTATAACAAGAGTGTTAGAAACGAGGCGGACGATATTTCAACAAAAGGTGTATTGATCTATCTCGTCTCGTGGCTGGACGCTCAATAATGATCCGAGACACGTAGCCAAGGCGCGAAGCGAGAATTTTGGGGATTTGCGCAGGCGATTCGCGTCGAGCAAAGGAAAAGACAGGCGAGTAACACGTGGATCACATGTGTTTTTGACGTGTTGTCCCGCGTTGGCGCGAATAATTACTGAGATGTCGAACGATAATATAAACGGAGAATTGAACGACCTATACTTTAGGATTAGGCTTATTCCTGAACAATATTGTTGTTTCACATTGTGTGAGCAAATTGCACGGATGGCATATTATGTATATATATATATATATATATATATATAATATGCCATTCGTGCTATCTCACACAATGTGAAATAACAATATTCTATTTTATAAGTAGAGATTTCTACAACTTATCTCGGCAGGTGTTATGCAATAAAATAATTGTCTTTTATATTTTTTTATTTTATCTAAAATATATTTTGTCAATTTTACAAAATACATTTGAGTATATGAAACTTATAAGATACTTTTATTTAATAAATTTGTATTACGCTTTACTTCAAGTTTTATTAGACATACATGCTTGCAATTGTATTGATTATATACTTAAATATGTATGTTCAGGATGGAACAAATAATTTTGTCAATATTATGTCCGTTATTTTTATATCAAGTCATGTCCGATATTGTATCTTCTTCGCTGATGACCTGTTTTGTATTTTCGTCGTTTATTACTTGTTTGTGTCACCGTTTCAAAAGACAGGTCTTCTATTGTATTCTTCCTTCTCAATATTGAGGTAATCGTCAGCGCTCGTTCGAACGACGAGTCAGTCTTTTTCGAGAATCGAAGCGAATCTGACCGTAATAATCATCGATAAGAGTTAATCGAAATAATTGAAATACGCGATCGACGAAACGTGATCTACTTGTGCGGTTTTGCTTATCACGCGTAATTCAAAGTGTAACAAACCCACAGTTGCAAATTTCGTCATATTTTCCTACTCGATATTAAAATTAAAGATTAGGATTCAGTGCTAAATAAATTAGTAATCTAACGACAAACAAAAGGAAAATTACGTTTCTGAATGTTCCTTTCTTTCTCCCGATTTCCTGTCCATTTCTGTAACGATTTTCGTGTTCCTCTCTCTTTCTCTCTCGGGCCCGCTCAGATCCCGATTCTGATCGTCTTCGATCTTTCTCTCTCTCTCTCACGTTAGCTTCCTAGTTTGTGTTCTTTTTCTTCTTTCCGCTTCCTGTGTCCTTCGCTCCTTCGAGCAATATCAGCTGATTTCGTTCGTAGCCGAACTCTGTACTCTCGGTTCGCGAACATAATTTTGGTCCTTCGAGCCGGTGTCACGTCCGGCTTCATTACTAACACCGGGTATGTAAATTTTTTTCCATCTATAAGAAATAAATCCTAAAACTATCAAACATTATTTGAAAAACGCGCCAAAGCCGGCCATGACGCTTAACTCCGCCTAGAAACTAAGCGTGGCGCTTCGTAGCGCCTAAGGGTCTCCCACCACGGTGAGAGCCCCTACTCCGGAGAGTTCCCCCTCTCCAGGCCGCCGCAGGCCCGAGCCGCCGAAACGAAGGACCTCAGAACAGTCCCGAATTTCGTCAGTTCTCTGCGCGACACCGAACAGTACAGTCGCACTTCTAAATTCTAACTCTGAGTCCAAATTCTAACTCTAATTCTAAAATTCTAACTCTAAGTATAATATCCTAACTCTAAAATCTAAATTCTAAGTCTAAGTCTAAATTCTAAGTTCTAGTTTCAAATCCTGTACTACTAGACGAATAAATTAGTGTATTCATGTGTGAAAACTAGTGTTCAGTACTCCTCAAAACTTCCACTCCCGTGATAAAATACGACAGCGTTTAAATCTATCATACGGCATTTGAATTCAGAATAATTTAAACTGTTTTGGAGCGGACCACCGCTCATCACAGTTAGAATTAACATTCTCAGCATTTGCCAAAATAAGGAATTGATAGTGAGGTCCGCCGCATATCAACCCTCCTTATTTGAGTAATCATTCAGAGGATGCATCAAATTCAATATGCCTAAGACGCGACGCGCGGGAAGGAAGAATCAACTACGAAAACTAAACCGACTCTATCGTGAATCAGCGACCGAGGAATACTCTCAATTTCTCGGAGTGGAGTATCAGGCCGATCCTGAATACGAGGACATTTTCAACATTAAAAATAATAAGAGCGACGAACTCCTACAGTGGAAGTGCATACCAATAACGTTCCAACCACGACGCCTGCCGCCGCCAAACATCCCAGTGAACGATCCTCGCCGCACGCACTACCTCCAAGTACGAGCCGACACGATCAAGAAAGTGCTACTAAAGGTAAGTGAAATTCATGTTAACCTGAGGAATCGCGCGTGTTAGCAAATTCAGAGACGGTTTTACCACGTGGAAAAACTTCTAAAAATC